>NC_059351.1:2755000-2765000 GCF_019703515.2 Myxocyprinus asiaticus | reverse complement strand
ATGATGAAGACATTTTTATTATTGAGCGTACTATTCCTTTAACTCCCCTTAATGTGAGAAGATATTTATAAGAATATTTCAGCTCTGTAGGCCAATACAATGCAAGTGAATAGTGGCCAGAACATTGAAGCTCCAAAATCCACATAAAGGCAGCATAAAAGTAATCCATACGACTCCAGTGGTTTAATCCATGTCTTCAGAAGCCATATGATAGGTGTGGGTGAGAAACAGACCAAAATGTAGGTCCTTTTTTACTATAAAGCTTCGTCCGAAACAAGGAAAATGCTGCCTTCGGAGGCTGGATATGGAGGTAGGTATCAAGGCACGTCCAAATCCTGTCTACTGAGATACATTTATCCAGGGTTCCCACGCATCCTGGAAATCCTGGAAAACCTGGAATTTTGCAATGCAGTTTTCTAGTCATGAAAAAGTCATGGAAAATGAGAAAAATACCTGAATGTCCTGGGAAATAATTATTTGTCCTGGAAAATACTTTAGTATAATAAAACTGTTTGATTGTGTCGCTAGCAAGGTTTTTGTTACATGTACAAGTATTGATATAGTGAATTTGTTTTGTTCTGACACTGCTGAACTGTTAACAACAAAAATATTTGAGTTGTCGACTTCAGACAACGACGACTGTCAGACTGCAGATAAAAAAATAAATAAATGAATTCACATTTTGAAGTAGCATGATGATGTGACCTTTACACCTCTGTATGTAAATTAATTTTCAATAATTCAACGATCAGGGTCTGCTAATACCGCCGTTACCACATGTAGGGCCCGATGATTTCTGCGATGTGGAAAACACGGATGGAATCACTGAATCCAGTCATAAAAAACTGCATTAGCTAAAAAATGTCACGGAATTTGACATATTTGGGATGAAATATGAACGCTTTAATGCTCAATTAATCAAAGTAAAATCTCAATATGTCCAAGTGTGATTAGGCTATGTTTCAATTAAATAAATAAATAATCTGCATGTGCTGCGTGCTTCAAAATGAATATGTGAAGCCAGCTGCTCGTACGCTGAAAACACCTCATCATGAGCATCACGTGTGCTCTGGGTGTGTGTGTGTGTGTGTGTGTAGCAGATGACAGTGAGCAGAGCGCTCTGAAGCATGCAGCACATACAGAATATATATATTATTTTTAATAAAATCACAGCTTTTTGGGGGTTTAATTATCACACTGGACCATGTAGCAAACTGCTTATCCGGAAGTGAGAAACTACTGTCAAAAACACACATAAACGCCAAAATAAAAGCTTGATTTACTGTAAATGGATGCCTGAAATGGGGGAAAAGATCTTGTTTAATGCAATTAAATAATAATAATAATAATAATGTATTAAAGCAATATCACACATCTGTGATGTTCTGTGGTGCAGCAGTGTTGTTTCGGATTGTGCTGTGAGGATTTTGTAATAAAAAACCACTTAATTTGATTAAATAATCTTATGTTGAACAATTTAATAATAATTTTATTTTCATTTGATTGAAGTTTGAAATTAAATTTTATTTGAATGAAATCTGTGTTTTGTTTTACACTGTGTTGCACATTAAATGTGCTGGAAAATTGTGCCTTGAAAAGAGTGGGAATCCTGTTATCTGATCGATTTTTGAAGGCAGCATAGATGTATCCTTCACTGCCGATGAAATCCCACAATCCTGTTCGCGCGGTTCCACAACGGTTGAGCTGAAGAAAGAAAATAGTGGTCGGAGAGGTTGATGGCCAATTTGTGCATAAATGTAGTTTTTTTTTTTTCTCACTTTTTCCAACTTTTGATTCCATTTCTAGCGAGAAATTAGTATTGTAGTTATTAAATATACACTTGGGATATTGCCAAAACTCTCTTGATTTTGTTCTAGATTATTAGACCATTGGGGTTTGGTTGGACTGAATGAAGCAGACCCGTTACCTTTAGTGGACACCAGATGGCGATAATCAGATACTGGTATCCTAGCAACGATGTGACATCATGCTGCCTCATTAGCCTGTCCAAAACTAGTTTCTGGAGGTACCTTCGTACGCAAACGCTGTCTGTTGAGTCATTGACTGATAGGGCAGCGAGGCAACAAGACAGCTATCTTTGGTTTCGGATGCAGCCTAAATGTCCACTTTCACTTTCACTTCCACATTCTTCTTCTTGTGTTTATGGCGATTCTCATTCTTCGTGCAAATTGCCACCTACTGGGCAGGGAGGAGAATTTATAGTAAAAAACTATTAAAATATTGATCTGTTTCTCACCCACACCTATCATATCGCTTCTGAATACATAGATTTAACCACTGGAGTTGTATGGATTACTTCTATGTTTACTTTATGTGATTTTTGGAGCTTTAAAGTTCTGGTCACCATTTACTTACATTGTATGGACCTACAGAGCTGAGATATTCTTTTCAAAATGTTCCTTTAGTGTTTTGCAGAAGAGAGAAAGTCATACACATCTGGGATGGCATGAGGGTGAGTAAATGATGAGAGAATTTACATTTTTGGGTGAACTATTCCTTTAACAAATTGTGTGTGTGAGTGAGTGTGGAAAGGACAGATGGACACAAGCAGCTGTGTGTGTAGCCATTGGTTGAGAGTGTGTGTGTGAAAGACAACATTGAGGCCTTGTCTGTATTTGAACAGGAATATTTCAGTTTGACTCACACACACAAACACATACTGTCTGCTGGAATCTACAGCAAATAGCTACGAGACTAAAAACATCTTGAAAAGATTTAGAGAGAGAAAGAGAGAGGGGTGGGAGCGGAGGGGAAACAGAGTTATCTCCTCTCTTTCATCTTTGAGTGTTTCTTTGTCTCAATTGTTTCGATCTGTGTGTCTTAAAGAGAGAGAGAAACAGACAGACAGACTGAGAAAGAGAAAGAATGAGAGAGTGAATGGCACACAAGCAGAGACAGACAGGGAAAACAAGTGGTTGTGGGAAAGTTGGTGGTTGGCAGTATACACCCATAGTATACTGACTAAATCATATCTCGCTCTCACTTTCGCATCAACACACACTGAAGTCTCACTGTCTTCTTTACCCTGAACTCAGCCCTCTATTTCAGACACATCCTTTTTAATAATCTATTAAATATTCTGGCCTTGATGGTCCAAACTGTAAATGAACCAGGACACAAAAAATACAGATGGCCCGCTGGCCTAGGGCCAGTGTGAGAGGGTTCTGAGCCAGTTGACGGAAATATCACTTGCCCTATCAGGCCAGTAGTGCGTTGTCACTAACATTTGTTTATCTTGTGCATGTGTTTTTATACCTTGCAAACTTAAAGGGATAGTTCTCCCAAATAAGAAAATTCTCTCATCATTTACTCACCCTCATGCTATCCCAGATGTGTATGACTTTCTTTCTTCAGCAGAACACAAATGAAGATTTTCAGAAGAATATTTCAGCTCTGTAGGTCCATACAATGTAAGTGAATGGTGACCAGAAATTTAAAGCTCCAAAAATCACATAAAGGCAGCATAAAAGTAATCCATACGACTCCAGTGGTTAAATCCATGTCTTCTGAAGCGACCTAATTGTTTTTGGATGAGAACAGACCCAAATATAACTTCTTTTTCATGACTGGCATGATCGTGATTTCAAGCTTGATTGCTTGACGTATGCTCAGAGCGCTAGATGGCGCTAGGAAGTGTAAATTAACTTGAAATCATGACTGCCAAAGAGACTGCTAATGTCATGATTTATAGTGAAAAAGGAGTTATATTTTGGTCTGTTCTCACCCAAAATTGATTGGATCGCTTCGGAAGACATGGATTAAACCACTGGAGTCATATGGATTACATTTATGCTGCCTTTATGTACTTTTTGGAGCTTCAAAGTTTTGGTCACCATTCATTTGCATTGTATGGACCTACTGAGCTGAACTATTCTTAAAAAAAAATATTTGTTTGTGTTCAGCAGAAGAAAGCTGTTTTAAACTTGTCATTAAGGTTATACTATCTAGCTGGCTAACATATAGGAGATTTTGTTAAATTTGTCACTTGTGTTTGTCTTGGAAGCATTAGTAAGAATGGCTTGAAAATTATCAACAAATCAGGAATGTTTTACATAGTATTCATTTCTTTCCAGCAAAACTGTGTAATGGAGTTAAATTAACTCTTTTTTCTTCTTCTTTTTTGTTTTTTGTGAAGAAAAATCATTTTATGAAAAGTAAAATATTTTTCTTGCACACACAAAAACACATTGTTAAAATTAAATCGTGGCATTTTTGTAACAGGGTCAGTGAAAATGTTGGCAAGGCACGTATAAATTCTAAACTACAAGAGCCAACTGGCCAAGCAGAAAAAAAATCTTGACTGTTGAGCCATGAGAACTAAACCAGTTTGTAGCTCTGCGTGCTCACCTCACCAATATTTGTGTCTCTGCATTTGTGTGTGTGTGTGTGTGTGTGTGTGTGTGAAGGAGGGCAGTCTGTGCCCTCAGTGCCAGGCTTATAAGACGAGTGCTGAATGCCTCCAGTTCATAAACACCTCGCTAATGAGCCTCTCAGGGGAAAGCAAATCAGTGCTCATTTCTCCACAGATCCCTCTAGCATCTGCTAATGTGTATGTGGATGACATTTTCATGGGTGACAGGTGGTCTCCCCAACACCACTGGATGTTAAAGAGTGAGGGATAGAAACTGTGAATCACACATTCATGCTCACAGAGTACTAATCCATTTTTCAATGTTGCTATAAATGCATCTCAGCTGTTAGTGGAGCCAAACTACTAGCAAGGCACTTACAATGGAAGTCAATGGGGCCAATTTTTGGAGGGTTTAAAGGCAGAAATGTGAAGTTTATAATTTTATAAAAGCACTTACATTAATTCTTATGTTAAAACTCATATTATTTAAGCTGTAAAGTCTAAATTGACATTTTTACAGTCGTTTTAGGGTCTAGGGTTTGTTGACATTACATCGTCATGGTAACGAAAATGTAAAATTGGCTATAACTTTACACAGATGCGGTTAGTAAGTGATTTTATCACAGTAAAATCATATTTACACACATATTGTTTCCATCTTGTGGCTAAACGTTTGAAACAGTGTGTAAAGATTGGCCCACATTCACTTCCATTGTAAGTGCCTCACTGTAACCTCGATTTTTGCTTTTTTTTTTATGCCACAAATGCTGTCGATTGAGCTTAACTTGTATTGAACCCGGAATATTCCTTTAACAAAGATTAATAAATGCTGTAAAAAATATATTGTTCATCGTTTATGATACCTAATGTGTTAACTGATGTTAACGAATAGAACCTTATTGTAAAGTGATGCCAATGGGTCAATACAATGCCCATATCTTAAGGGCAGGGTGGCCAATATGATGCCAATATGCACATACAGTAATACAATGGCAGATGTGATGTGCACAAAATAAATAAAATATAAATATAAATAATTAAATACATTTTAACACAATACTCATTCAGGGTAAAAAAAAAAAAGGAATATTAAAAATAGAAAATGTTTATTATCTATTGACATGGCTGTTTTTGGAACTAATTTTGGAAATTATCAAATGTGTTAATCGGCATAAAACGAGCTTTGCTAGGTTTTTAATTATAAACCAATAGATATTAGTTCAAAATTAAGACTTGAGTACACTGTAAACATTTTTGTAATTTTAACGGTAAAAGACTGTAAAAATGCTACACTAAAAAAACGTTAATTGGTCAATGGGTAGTTGCCTTGAAATATATAGTAAAAAGTTATAAAATATTTTAAAAGAAAATGCATGTAATTTTACAGTAAAATGCTATTAAAATGTATTTTTTTATATGTAAAAAGTACGATTTCCCCGTATAATTAACGGTCAAATTTTATATTATGTTTAACAACAGAGTACATGCAATTTTTACGGTAAATTATTGTTAAAATGATGGTAAAAAACAATAATCTGGCGTTTTGTCATATTTCATCATATTTTATGGGAATAGTTATGTTTCTTCTTATTTTTATTATTATTTTGTTTTTTTATTTTAATTTTTTATTTATCCCCTTTTCTCCCCAATTTTGGAATGCCCAATTTCCACTACTTAGTAGGTCCTCGTGGTGGCACGTTTACTCACCTCAATCCAGGTGGTGGAGGACAAGTCTTCATTGCCTCCGCTTCTGAGACCGTCAATCCGCGCATCTGATCACGTGACTCGTTGTGCATGACACCGCGGAGACTCACAGCATGTGGAGGCTCATGCTACTCTCCACGATCCACGCACAACTTACCACACGCCCCATTGAGAGTGATAACCACTAATCGCGACCACGAGGAGGTTACCCCATGTGACTCTACATTCCCTAGCAACCGGGCCAATTTGGTTGCTTAGGAGTCACTCAGCACGCCCTGGATTCAAACTCGTGACTCCAGGGGTGGTAGTCAGCGTCAATGCTCGCTGAGATACACAGGCCCCCGTTTCTTCTTATTTTTAAGATCAATTGCTGTATGTACATTGGGGTGTTCTGTGTCATATTTGATGTAGTTTAGTTAATGTTTATTGCATTATTATAGTGTCTGTGTGAGTGACACTGAGCACTGTCTCTACATGTTTATTGGTTATTGCTTCTGGACGATGAACTTCATGTCATGTGCACTTCTGTTATTAATATGGTGATTAACAAACATTATAAAGTGAAAAGGTTAATGTATCAAGTTTATCATTTAATAATATAAACAACGGTAATGCACCGTAAAATAAACGTAAAGTCTAAAACATTGTTACCGTATTTTTTTATGGTAAATGTCTGGCAACCACAGCTACCGATAACTTACCGTAAATGTTACGTACATTTTTTTACAGTGTATTTGGATGATTTTTGGTTGTCAAACTTAGTGGAACATGTTTATAATGTGCTGTTCTAGACATGTGGATACTCTGCTAGGAGACCTGACTTCGTCCACTGAAAACCACCTTGAGACCAGTTGGTTAAAAGTAATTACATAAATGGCTACAGTTAGTCATGAGAAGGAGTTCACCACAATTTTATATTTTTTTATCTAATGCAATCATTGTCATTCAGATATTTTTAGGTGTGGCTTAAGTGCCCAAATACGTTTTATTGCCACTGCTTCTGTCTATCATGCAATTAGTACTTGATGAGGAACACTCAAACAAAGCGAAAGAGGAATAAAGGAAGTCAAATGGGAGCGTGCACAATGCAGATTCATCATCTTTGGGTCGTTCCAGCCAGACACATATTGGCAGTCAGTTGAGAAGGCTCACATCTGAGACTATTTAACCCTGGCTCAAATTTTGCCATCTGATTGAACTGAGTGTTTCTGATACCATCCAAGCAAATCCAAACACTTCCAGCTCTGATGTTTGTGTGCTTGTGTCCTTTAGCGAGATAGTGTTGCTTTTGGTTCGTCAGATTGGCGGTAATGACGTTACGTCTGATATCAAAGGCTCAATGATGTGATAGCATCTCCGTTTGTCTGTTTCTCCTCTCTTTCCACTCACTCCTCCCTATCAGTATACTTTTCCCCTGCTTTCCTTCCTTCTCTTCCTCTCTTGTCTTGTCGAGCACTCTGTCGTCTGGATGTGAGGCAGACTCTTGGTTTCTTGCGCAGAAATCATAGTAAAACTGACAGGATTTCGCAGAAGTGTGCTTATCTCATTTTCCACTAATTAAATGTTAATAGATATGTTTTTTAACCAGGGGGAATTATTCATGTATCACATGGAAAAACTATTAATACATCAAATGAATCATGTTTTGTTGTTGTTGTTGTTTTTAGTATTTTAAAAGCAATTCTTCTAGGGTTAGGTTAAGTCTATAGTGATTATTGTATATACAGCTTTAGCTATATAATAACAATAAAAGTCCAAATATGGGATGTTCTCATGTACATGTGTGCATGTGTGAGTGCTGGAAAGATTGCATTGCCCTCTAGTGGATCAAGATATCACCCATCTTTTCAAGTGTGTGTCTGTGAGAGTATGTGTGTTTGAGTGGATAGTTTTGATATTGAAAATACCTGTCTGTCTCCTTGGCATTTTTGAGTTTCTGTCCTGCTGCTCTGTGATTGGTGCTGTCATCTGTCACTCATGGAAATGACAGGCATCTAGATGAATAGAGCACGGCAAAGCACTCAACAGACAGACAATCTATCTCTGTCTGCCCCCATCTCAGCACACACACACAAACACACAGTGGTCAGCGTCTGGTCATTGGAGACAGAGTGTCTGTCTCACATTATGATTGGCAGTCGAGGAATTCGACTGACAGGTCTGGCTTGCTCAACTGGCTATTCATGACCTGTAAGCGTCCCGTGCTGTGTGTGTGGATGTCTGTAAATGAGTGGGTTGTCTTTGAGGGTCTGCTTTGCGTGAGGGAAGCCACTTCATTAAAGTCGCCCCCTACAGAGACACACACACACACACACACATGAACACTCCATAGGTGCAAAGGTCAACCTTTCGGGACCCCTGAATGGAGATCTGATCATGTGACTGTTGCTCAAAATCTGATCAAGTGAGCTCTTTAAATCCACGTATTTCGGCAGCGTTAGGATAATTGTTCTTCATTTAAATTAATAAGTGAATTGATGGTCGCTATAACAGCAGGTGGACTCTCTTCAGTAGCTCTTCCTCATGTTCATTAACATTGTGATAACAGAGAGCGTAAAGCGTTGATTAGATTACTGTGACTTCTCTCGGCGTTTTATTTTGTTTTATGAGTTTTTTTTCCCACAGCAGGAGAAAAGAAAGAGGGAGCAGAAAGGACAGAAACTGTAAGACAGAGAGAGGGATGAAAGCAGGGATTAAGCCTCTGTTAGTTTTTGTTCGTTTCTTGAAAAGAGGAAGAGAGGGAGTGAAGCATTTCCTCTGAAGGTGCCCAGGGTCATCATTCAACCCTCTTTCTCTCTTTTATTCTCTCGTTTCTTTCTCTTCTCCTGATGTCCTCCTGGGCGTTCCACTCTATGCTGCATCTGAAGCCCTCCCGAACTGTCAAGCCCACCTCCCACCATGTCTTTGTGTGTGTGGTGAACATGGTTGGAACCTTTATTTCGATTTTAACTGTCCTGTTGAACTGTTTTATTAATATTATTATTATTATTATTATTTAAACGGTCTGATTACCTCAGTCTGGGTTCGTCTTAGAGGTAGAACAGGAATGGGTTTTTACCAATATTTTATTTATTTTTTTTACCAATATTCACACTTTTCTACTTACATAATCAGTTATTGGTTCTGCAGTATTGTGTTTAATGATAAGTGCTGCCAGTTTTTCCTCTTCTCGCTTTTTCCCCCCTTTATAATTATTATTGTAATTATATTGCATTATTATTTATATATTTATTCTTTAAATACTCTCTTCTTGTTTGCATAATGTTTACACATCTCTATGCACTTTTTTTTTTTTAACTAGAGCTGATAAATTTCACTGCTTATGCCCCAGTGTATACAGTATGTATGTGACAAATAAAAAAAAGACTTTCAAGATTATACATTTGCATCCATTTAGATTGCAAAACATCTGGTGGTTTAAAAAAAAAGATCTTTATTATTAAGATGTTCATAATGAATATTATGTTTTTATTGTTGTTGACTTTGTGCATGACAATGCAAAAATAAAACAATAATTAAGAATTAGCATATTGTTATCACTTTAACAAAAATAATAATGACCGATATTTTTTTATTTGACCGATATATATATATATATATATATATATATATATATATATATATATATATATATATATATGTATATATATATATATTTTTACAAGTATTTACACTTTTCTACGTAATCTTTCAGTTTAGGTTTACCGGTAAGTGCTGCTATTGTCATTCTTCACAAAATGATACATTTGCAACCATTTAGATTGCAAAACACTTTGTATAAAATGGCATAATAATAATAATGTTAATGATAATAATAATAATAATAATAATAATAATGTTAATGATAATAATAATAATGTTAATAATAACAATAATAATAATAATAACAATAATAATAATAATGTTAATGATAATAATAATAAT
>NC_059351.1:2635000-2750000 GCF_019703515.2 Myxocyprinus asiaticus | reverse complement strand
TAACCCTACCCCTACCCCTAAACCTAACCCTCACAAAAAACTTTCTGCATTTTTGAAAATGTAAAAATGTACTTTCTGCATTTTTACATTTTCCAAAAAACATTGTTTAGCATGTTTTTTAAGTGATTTGAATTATGGGGACACTAGAAATTTCCTCATAAACCACGTTTATAGCATAATACCCTTGTAATTACCAGTTTATAACCTAAAAAATGTCCTCGTAAACCACTTAAATCCACACACACGCACACACACACACACAAACACATACACAAAACACATGTACACATGCACTCAACACACACTCAACACATGCACACACACACAAAACACATGCACACACACTCAACACATGCACACACACACACACACACACACACACTCAACACATGCACACACACACACACACACACTCAATACATGCACAAACACACACACACACACACTCAACACGTACACACACACACACACACACACTCAACACGTGCACACACTCAACACATGCACACACACACACACACACACACACTCAACACATTCACACAAACACACACACACACTCAACATGTGCACACACACACTCAACATGTGCACACACACACACACACACACACACACACACACACTCAACACATGCACACACACACTCAAACTGCATTAAATCAGTCCTTCAGACTGTCGTTGGCATCTTATCCAGCTCTTATCCTGCTGGCCCTTAATAAGTGTCATTATGGGATAATAATGTGTAATAACTGCATTAATATGTATGTTTCATTAGCATAATTTTTGTAGATTGGAGTATTTTATGTGTGGACATGAGTCCTATTTGTGTGACGAGCAAAAGTGGCTAATTGCTTTTTCAGTATTCTGGTCCTTTTTACCTAAACGTCAAGAATAGATGACCAAAAGAAAGCCAGTGAAAGACACAACGTGAAGAAGAGAGATATGAGAGGAGCAAACAATTTCAGTGTCTCTTCTAGCTCTGTTCTCTTTCATTTTAAGTGCATGTTTGACCCTGTGAACTATGCCACAACTGAGGGACAATTATAGTGTAAAAATGTATATCAATAATTGTCAACCAACATAGCTTTTCAAATGTATTAGTAATATTTTTAGGGTCGTTATAGTTTAAGATCGAATGTCCGAGTCTCAGACAAAGGCCAAACAATTAAAATCTTTACTTAAATGATTATTTGAAGAGTAGCAAAAATTAATTATGAGGACATGGTAAAAAGTTGAACATACAGCTTGAATGTTATCTTCATAAAACAAAAAGAAAAAAGGTTGAAATCTGTTTAAATAAAAGTCAACTGCTGGCACATGAAAGTGCCGAATTCTCTATTCTTGCCATGCAGAAATATTCCACACAATGAACTCATATCCTCTCCTCGTGTCCTGTCCATATCCTCCACCCCACCCTATGATTACAAGATCGGGGCTTTCAAGTCAGTTACATCAGCTGTAATAGTATTTAAAACACATTAAATATGGTCTGAGGAGAGAATGGTTTAAAAAGATAAGGCATTGAGTCTACTGAGGCCTATGAGTTTGTGGCATTAATCTAGTCATGGGAAAGACTTCAAAACAGAGAAATGCAGAGGCCATTCCTAAAGGCGCTGACCACACACAAAAAAAACATGAGTCTTATTTATCACAGAAATCACTATGTGTGTGTGTGAGGATGTTGGCTGGTTGCTGTGTTATCGGCAGGTACAGGACATTAATTAATGAACATGAAACTCTGTGATGCAAAATCAATAACACACACTACAGCACACATACACACAGGTTTTATTGATATCTCTGCAACTCTCAGTGGTCCTTCAAATCTCTCTCTCTAATCTCCATTTCTAGTCGTCTGCATTCTAATAATCTGCTATGTGATTGTCATGTGGCATGGCTCTCTGATTGGTTGAGACAGAGGCCCCGCCTAGGCCTCTATACACAGTGCATGGCCCCACCCTCCCTGAGGGGCCACAACATTGCTGAAGTTCAGAAGAAAGAATTCATCTGTTCAGGTGAGTGTGTGTGTATTTGTGTGTCTGTGTTAGTTTACTTTAGATGTGTGTATGGTTTGTTAACAGTAGATAAGAGTTTGTGGTTGCAAGGATTATTAGATGAATTTGCTATTGTTGTCAAAGCTTTTATATACTTTCCATTTTTGGGCTGTTCTCTTTTTTTGCTCATGCTTTCAAGACTTCAATGAAGGCAAGTCATTTGTGCTGAGATAACGCAGGCAAAAAGTTTCTTCACCCACTCGTTCTCATGTCACAATACACAGTCCAAGACATTGCTTCTACCCATTTTTATTTTTATGAGAAAGTTTTCTGTTCATTTCAAACTTAACCTTCCTTTGCGTATCACGTTACCTCTGCATACCCGTCATTTCTTTGTGTGTGTGCGTGTGTATGTTTCAGGGTCCCAGTCTCACTCGACCTGCAGTGTGCTGCAGTGTCCTGAGCTGTGCACCTGCAGTAATAACATAGTGGACTGCCGGGGGAAAGGCCTGACTGAAATACCCACCAACCTGCCAGAGACCATCACTGAGATGTGAGTGACACACATACACGCATGCACGCACGCATGCACGCACATATAGGAAGGTGCACATTTATCTCACCGATTTAACACATTAATTCAGTATGATTAATTATATAAAAAAATAACACATCAAAAAATGTTTACGCAATTAATCACACCACCGTAATAAGGGCTTTTCCTACAAATGGAGCAAAACTTCAAGTGCCACTTCCATGTTTTTATGAGTCTTAGGGTGTTTCTCAATGCTGAGAATGCGGAGAATGGACTTCCATTCTCATAAAGACCAGTCTTGCTTAGATACCTTGAAAGAACGAACTCGGAAAGACAGGAGGACGTAGAATGCATCTAATGCAATCTCTGGGATGTGCTCTGATCTTCCTATCACACAATTGCCCGTCCTAGCACATTTGTAGCCAGTGAGAGAACTACTGGCATTATCACACCCCAATTACGGCATTAATATCATCACACCAGTGAGGTTTTGCCGGACTAACGGTGAAAGAATAAAGTCTGTTAACACTCATTTCCTCTGTGTGTTTATTACTTTATTAAAATGATCCCCAAAACAACAACAAATGATGATTGAGTATGACGACTCTCACGAGCCGTCAGACATACGCAAGCTTACATCGGGAAACTCTTGAGGAAAAACCATAACAATAAATGTCCTGTGTCTGCCACCATAGTGCAACTATTACTTCTGGGACTCCAGATGGGTTCTTGCACACAAGTCACCATCCGAGGTATCCTCGATATTCGGCCTTATCAAGAACACATGCGGGTAATTTTATGCCTTCTCGGTACTTGCGTTCTTGAGGATTGGAATTGAACTTTGGCAGTGGATGATGACGTCGAACGAGTCCAGAAAATGTAAGAATGCTTAAGAATGCAAAGTGAGAAACAGCCTCAGTCAGCAGGGGGCAGTAAACGCAGCTCCAGCTGTACAGGCAATGTGCAGCTGTGCAGACAACAAACCGATGGCTGGATGGAGCAGAATGCAGGGGTCTTGTGTTTTTTAAAGTTTCAAATTACATTTAACTTGACACAGCATCGTGAAAATGCAGCATTTATGGCTAGAGATGCTGAAGCGCGACGCAGCCACAGTGAGACGCACCAAATTGTCCATTCCGGAACGCCAGAACAAGTTGTGTAAGAACAGCCCTTGGACAGACTGATGAACTCAGTTGTAAAATGGATTGCTGTGGACTGTAGGTTAGTGATAGGCCTATGTTCAACATTATGAAAATAATCCAAACAATATTTTGACTTCTAAAGCCACTTGGTGTAATGTCTAATCATTCTTATACTTGTCTGCCACAAGAATGCGATGATTTTGAATTATTTGATATTATTATTATTATTATTATTATTATTATCAGTATTTTAAATGATTATTATTATATTTATTATATATTACATTTATAATTATTTTGATTATTATATATTAAATTATCTTTATTTGGGAGCCTTTTTCTGAAAATTTTGAAAAATGCGATTAATTGTGATTAATTAGATTATTTAATCGGCATATAATTTATTTGAATAAAATAATTAATTGATTGACTATTAATAATTAGTATAGACTAACCCAAAGCCTAACCATACCACTAAAAGTCCTTTTTAATAAATATTTTATTTTGGTTTTAACTTGAATACAGTTGTGCTCAAAAGTTTGCACACCCTGGCAGAAATTGTGAAATTTTGGCATTGATTTTGAAAATATGACTTGCATGCAATTATGGATATTTAAGGATAGTGATCATATGAAGCCATTTATTATCACATAGTTGTTTGGCTCCTTTTTAAATCATAATGATAACAGAAATCACCCAAATGGCCCTGATCAAAAGTTTACACACCCTTGAATGTTTGGCCTTGTTACAGACACACAAGGTGACACACACAGGTTTAAATGGCAATTAAAGGTTAATTTCCCACACCTGTGGCTTTTTAAATTGCAATTAGTGTCTGTGTATAAATAGTCAATGAGTTTGTTAGCTCTCACGTGGATGCACTGAGCAGGCTAGATACTGAGCCATGAAAAGACGGAAAAAGACGGTGTGGTTGTTTCAAGGAGCACAATAATTGTTGACCCCTCTCCAAACATAGCACTTATGGTTGTGACCATAAAACTCTATTTTGGTCTCGTCACTCCAAATTACAGTGTGCCAGAAGCTGTGAGGCATGTCAAGGTGTTGTCGGCCATATTGTAACCGGGCTTTTTTGTGGCATTGGCGCAGTAAAGGCTTCTTTCTGGCAGCTCGACCATGCAGCTCATTTTTGTTCAAGTATCATCATATTGTGCTCCTTGAAACAACCACACCGTCTTTTTCCAGAACAGCCTGTATTTCTCCTGAGGTTACCTGTGGGTTTTTCTTTGTATCCTGAACAATTCTTCTGGCAGTTGTGGCTGAAATCTTTCTTGGTCTACCTGACCTTGGCTTGGTATCAAGAGATCCCTGAATTTTCCACTTCTTAAGTGATTGAACAGTACTGACTGGCATTTTCAAGGCTTTGGATATCTTTTTATATCCCTTTCCATCTTTATAAAGTTCCATTACCTTGTTACGCAGGTCTTTTGACTCAGTATCTAGCCTGCTCAGTGCATCCACGTGAGAGCTAACAAACTCATTGACTATTTATACACAGACACTAATTGCAATTTAAAAAGCCACAGGTGTGGGAAATTAACCTTTAATTGCCATTTAAACCTGTGTGTGTCACCTTGTGTGTCTGTAACAAGGCCAAACATTCAAGGGTGTGTAAACTTTTGATCAGGGACATTTGGGTGATTTCTGTTATCATTATGATTTAAAAAGGAGCCAAACATGATCCAAATCCTCAAATAAAAGAGTTTTTTTGCATGATCAGTCATATTTTCAAAATCAATGCCAAAATTTCACAATTTCTGCCAGGGTATGCAAACTTTTGAGCACAACTGTATATAAAACAGAACAATCTCCATTAACGTAAATGAATTATAATGAAATAAAAAATAAAGACAAATTCATAGCACAACAGAAATTGAAAACAAAACAAACAAACAAAAAAATCCTCATGAGGGAAGTGTTAAGTCTACCGTACATGCAGCCATCACTCATCAAATCTGTTCAACGATTCTAAAGGTGATAATTTCATATATTCAACAAAGGGCTGCTATACCTTGACATAATTTATTATACAGTATAATGACTTTGTCATGCTTTCTAGACTTAAGTGAATGCAAGTTATTTGTGATGTGAACGGACAGGCAAAAAGTTGCATCACTTAAAATTGCATTTCGGTTTCATGTCACAACATGCGGTCCAAGACATCGCTTTTACCCAACTAAACATTTAGCTTTTCTAAATCTTCCTTTGCTTTTTTGTTTTTACATTTTACACACAACCAATGAGGAGTTTTGCCTCCTTTTTAACAGATGTAGCTCCCATATGACACACACACACACACACACACAAACACAAGAGAGGGTTGTATCCGTATCAAATATTTTAACTATGGAGGTCATGCTGAAGTCATGCACATGCTCACATAATTCAGTGTGGTAATGGATTTATTTTTATCAATTGCATCTCATCCGAAGGCCAAGGCTTTGCCAACGAAGCCTGGATTGAGACGCCACATCTTTTAACTGTTGTGTTTCTCAATGCCAGGGTCATTGTCTATCTTTTTTCTTCCCCCCTTTCTCCGTCTGTCATCCCTTCGTTTTTCTTCCTCTGAAAGGCGCATGCAGAGCCTTGGCAGATGAGTAGGATTATCTCATTTGGCTCCGCTTGAATGAAAAGTGTGTGTATGTGTGTGTTCGTCCACCTATGTGGAGGCCTGATTTTCATGCTCTGTCAACTTCGGAGAGCTTATCTGATTTATGACATATTTACTGTCACAGAAAAGAAGAGACAGAGGGAGAGAGAGTGACAGAGATGGAGAGACATTAGTTATAAATAGACATTTCTATGTGTTGATTGCTCTAGTATTGAATAAACAACATAATTATGTTTATTGATTCATTATTGCTGCCTTGACTGTTTCCAGATGAAAAAACTACAGCTGATGTTGATTTACCTTTTATTACGCAGACTTGATATCAGCCTATTTATGACAAATTTGCATTTAATGAAAAGAGTAAGTTGTTATTCAGATTACTGAATGTGTGTGTGTTGTTTGTTTGTTTGGGTAATGCATTAATAATAACATTTTTCACAGAACAAAGACGTTGGATTTGTACCAGAATGTCTGAACAAAGAGGACTAAAATGCACAAACACAACCAGACAGTCTGGCAGACATGGGCACTGCTTCAATTTTAAACTAGAGCAAACAGACCCATCTGCTAACAAAATATCCCAAAGATATTGACATTAATCTTCAGATTCTTCCTGTCACATTGATTTGTCTTCCGCAGTCCTCCCCTCTTATTGGCTCACATTTTTGCATTATAAAAACAGAAATTAACTTTCTGAGACCCGAGTGCAACTAATGTGTGCATTTTCCATTTCCCTTTTTGATTTGTAACTAGTAGCATCTAATAAACATGCAAAAAATAGTTTTTCTTAAAAGTTATGTCCTCATATGGGGACAGCAGACCGAAGTTGAAATGTTCAATAATACCAAGCTATAGACAGTCAGAATTGTTTTATCAAATAGTTTATTATGTGTCCAGGAGTGTTGGGCATTCATGTTTTTGAGACGTTACAGACATTACAGCTGATTTTCTGTAAAGCTACTTTGGAAAAATGTGTATTGGGAAAAGCACAATATAAAAAAAACTATACAAATAAAAATTATTTGACTTGATTTGACTTTTATGTTACAATGTTTTTTTCTACTTTGGCAACAAAACCTCAATGTTCTCTCTTTGCACTCTCAAACAAACAAGTGATAGCCAGTACTGAATTATTTTACCAATCAGAAATTAGCATAATTAATTCTGATTCAAAGTAGTGGCAGTATCGTCCAATCACTGCCAATCATGTTAAAATAAAAGAATACATTATAAATTCTGAATCTATGTAATGATTACACTATGTAACACAATTTTTGTTTCTGGGTAGTAAGTGTTATTTCCTAATTATTTATGCCTCAAAAGTATAGAAAATGGTTATTATTCCCCTCAAACTGTGCTTTTGTGACCAGGACAGTGATATTTTGAAATGTACCTATTTCCAATGAGAAAACGGGTGAATTTGTGTCTTTCGTTCACATAAAGTCCGAAAAAAACAACATATGAATCCAAAATCCTTCTTTATCTGTGGTCCGACGAAGGCACCGGCTTTGACCTTTGCCTCAGACAGCTTAGGGAAGAAGTCTTGAAGGTAATTAAAGGCTGCCGACTCCTTATCTAGAGCTCTGACAAATTGTTTCATAATGCCCAATTTGATGTGCAGTGGTGGCATCAGCACCTTCCGGGGGTCCACCAGTGGCTCCCACTTGACGTTGTTCCTCCCCACAGAGAACTTGGTCTGCTGTGGCCAGTCCCACCTGTGGTAGTGTGCTTTGGTGTCCCTGCTGTCCCAAAGGCAAAGATAGCAGGGAAACTTGGTAAAACCGCCTTGGAGGCCCATCAGGAATGCCACCATTTTGAAGTCTCCTATGACCTCCCAGCCATACTCAACATACTTCAAGGCGTCCAGCGAGGTCTTGATGCTGTTGTAATCCTTTTTGAGGTGCACCGAGTGAGCCAGGGGAAGAGACGGGTACTTGTTACCATTGTGGACCAGCACGGCTTTGAATATTACTTTAGTATAAATACATGTTCATTTGGATTCATATGTTGTTTTTTTCTGACTTTATGTGAACGAAAAGACACAAATTCACCTGTTTTCTCATTGGAATTAGGTACATTTCAAAATATCACTGTCCTGGTGACAAAAGCAAAGTTTGTGGGGAATAATAACCATTTTCTATACTTTTGAGGCATAAGCAATTAGGAAATAACACTTACTACCCAGGAACAACAACAAAAAAAAATTGTTACCCAGTGTTATCATTGTCCCATGTCTGCCAAACATGTTGAATGATCCAAACATCATCTGCAGCCTGAAACTGAAGTTTGGAGGATGCTCCCTTGCTCACTAATTAGTGAATGACTTAACCTCCAGTGTGCTGTCTGACTGCACTGGTCTCGGAAGAGTTTAAAATGCACCTTAATTTCATCCTAACTCTGTATACAGCCTCTGAAAGCAAAATTTTCCAGCTTTTGGATGAACCCAGTGATAATGCACAGTGAATAGGATTTCTAAGATGAGTAAAGCTCATTGTCCTCGAATGAGGTCATCATGTTTAACAGTGTGCTGTTTCCTGGTAAATTGCTGAAATTTTCAAAATGGCATGTCGGATGAAACTAGAGATGTTACTCTTTTGACTCAAACAGGTTTCAATGTAAAAAAAAACGTACCAGATGTTGTTTCTCTGGCGTTTACTGAGATCGACGCCATGTTGTTTTGTCACATGACTGCGTCGAAAGTTTAACCTTTTACTGACAGACCAGAGAGTCTTGAACTGAGATCAGTCATTGAAATGAAATGGAATTAAAATGATGGTTAGCGAATAGCAATGCAAAAAAAAAACAATGTACACGCATGAGGATGCAGGGTAGCACAAGTTTAAACCCAGTTAAAAATATTGTCAGAGAAAACTGAATATTGAGCATTCCAAAACTTCACAACCCTTAATCTTCCAGTTCTCTCTCAAACATCACCCATCATTCTCACACTTTTCCAATAATTCCACAAAAGTCATGTCATTGCCCATCATTTTCCATTCACCCTCACCTTTTTTTTGATTTGGAGGATTCCCCCTGAAAGGTTTCCTTCATTTTTTCATTTGGCTTATTCTGTCTGTTCACAGTCGACTGGAGCAGAATTCCATCAAGATAATCCCACCAGGAGCGTTCTCACCCTACAAGCGACTGCGGAGAATGTAAGTGTGCATTCCTGTGAGCACACATACGCAATCACACACAATAACACTTTTATACCTCACCTCTTTCTTTTTCTTTGTTTAGAGATTTGAGCAATAATCAAATAACCGAGCTGGCTTCAGACTCCTTTCAAGGTCTCCGATCTTTGAATTCTCTGTGAGTACATACTGTACATTTGTGTGTGCGTGAGAAGAGGATATAAGAGATTATATTCAGCTTCCGTCCTTCTTTCTATTATTGACAATCTGATTCATTCAAGTTTTTAGAGATGAAAGAAATAACAGATATATCCCCGCAAAGGATCAGTCAACCCAATCACCATTCAAACAAACAGGAGCGACACTCTTATATCGTTCCAAACCCATAAAATGTTCTTTCGTCATGCAACACAAAAAGAGATATTTCAAAGAATGTAAACACTGCTGTCTTCCATGAATGGGGACCAGGGGCTGTAAGGGACAAAAGGACATGAAAGCACCATCACCTCCTGAGACCTCCGTATGATTGCTGTGTGCATTTTTCTCAGAACAGTTTGAAATGCACCTTATTTTCATCCTAACTCCATATACAGCCTCTGAAAGCAACATTTTCCAGCTTTTGGATACGTCCATTGATTCTCAATGTGATAATGCACAGTGAATGTGGGATTTTTATGGAAAGTAAGTCCTGTTGTCCACGCACGTGGACATTGTGTTTAACAGCGTGCCATTTCACGATAAATGTATGCAGTTTTTAAAATTGCATATCGGATGAAACTAGAGACTCTATTCTTTTGACTCAAACAGGTTTTAATGTGAAAACTTAAGATGGTTTCTTACCAGATGTAGTTTTGTTGCCATTTCTCCGAAAGACAAACTCGGCTAAGATTGGCACTATGTTGTTTTGTCACATGACTCAGTGCACTGTTATTTTAACCCTTTAATGACAGCCTAGATTCTCCTGAACTGAGATCAGTTGGTTTAAAAAAATAAATAATTAAGCATAGCCTATAGCGAAGCCAAAACATAATGTCCACACATGTGGACGCGGGGTCTCACGAGGTTAAAAGTGACATAAAATTTCATAAAAGTTAATGTGACTTATATGTGTCCACGTCCTGCTCTCTTGGTCTCTGTATTTTCTTTGGTTTACTTTACTGACTGAGTTCCAATGAGCCAGAGCCTAGTGGGTGGAACAGTTCTCCCTCTCCCTCATTCCCCCCGGACCAGCCTCTTAGGAACACCAGCCAGCCATTCGAAATCTCTCTTCCTGAAAAAACACAACCTCTAGCCAGGAGAGACATTCAACTTATGTGTAGTGCAGCCGAACACACACATGCAAGTCCTGATAAGACATCAGAGCAATCAAATATATGTAGGACTTTTATATCTTTATATGTAGGATATCGGCATATAGCCAAAGCCACAATGTCTTTGTTCAGTCCAATATACTGTAAAGATGCCAAGGAATCATTTAGCCCTGCGTGGCTATTTCAGATTAGTCATGCATTTCCCTTTAATGGACCATTAGGATAATGTAATAAATATGAGATTTAATTGATACAGCTGTGTATTCATAAGAGGATAATTTTGCCACCCGAATTTGGGTATTGAATGGAATAGTTCACCCAAATGATCATTTTCATATCATGAAACCCATATGACTTTCTTTCAGAAACACAAAAGGAGTTATTTATGACATAATGTCTAATCTGCTCCATACAATAAAAGTGAATGGCAACCACTGGTGTCAAACAAGATTTTCCCCCCTTTTTCTCCCCAAGTTGGAATGCCTAATTCCCAATGCACTCTAAGTCCTTGTGGTGGTGTAGTGACTCGCCTCAATCCGGGTGGCGGAGGACGAATCTCAGTTGCCTCTGCGTCTGAGACCGTCAATCCATGCATCTTATCACGTGGCTTGTTGAGCGCGTTACCGCGGAGACATAGCGCATGTGGAAGCTTCACGCCATCCACCGCGGCATCCACGCACAACTCACCACGCGCCCCACCGAGAGCGTACCACATTATAGTGACCACGAGGAGGTTACCCCATGTGACTCTACCCTCCCTAGCAACTGGGCCAATTTGGTTGCTTAGGAGACCTAGTTGGAGTCACTCAGCACGCCCTGGATTTGAACTCGCGAACTCCAGGGGTGATAGTCAGCGTCTTTACTTGCTGAGCTACCCAGGTCCCCACAAGCAAGATTTTTTATGAATTAGGAGTTATATTTCAGTCTGTCCTCACACAAAGCTATCATATGGCTTTATAAGACTTGGGATATAGGAAAAGTAGTCATGTGGACTACTTTTATTGTGGTTTTATGGTGTTTTTTTGTGCTTTTTCTCTTTCATTTTATGGAAGAGAGAACGTAGGACATTCTGCTAAACATCTCCTTTTGAATTCCATGGAAGAAAGAAAGTCATATGGGTTTGGAACGACACGAGGTTGAGTCAGTGTTGACTGAATTTTTATTTTTGGGTGAACTATTGGTTTAAATATGATTTGTGACTGATTACACTGAAATGATTTTGGGTGGTGCATCTCATGCTCCATTTGAGGAACCATTTGGTTGTGTGTTGGCAATGATGAACATCTTTAATCTGTGGTTTTATTTAAAGTTCCCTTGTGTTCTGCCATTCAGGGTTTTATATGGGAATAAAATCACAGAACTTCCCAAAGGCCTTTTTGATGGACTATTCTCATTGCAGCTACTGTGAGTAAAACATATTTTTATGAATTTATGTTTGACGAGGCCATAGAGGAGGCATGTGTGAGTGTGTGTGTGTGTGTCATAAATTCTTCTCACATTCTTGTGAGAATGCCATAAGCCTAATTTATTCCCCTGATGACAGAAATCACAGGTGGACACAAACTCACACAAATCACACACTTCCGCTGTGTGTGTGTGGTTGTGAGGAGGGTGTGTTAGGAAATACATGTTAATCCAAGTATTTAGCGGGGTTTAAGTTGGCCTTAAGTATTTGGTGCTACTACATAACACATACACGTTCATACCATGCCAAAGTTGAATATAGATGTTTCTCTTATTCACACAATCCGATGAATTACTCAGAGATAAACAACAAATGTCAGACTCACAGTGAAATTTGGGACCCAGTAACTCAAAGCACACACACGCACGCACGCACACACACACACACACACACACAAACAACTATTTTATCATTTTATAGGAGATGTGGCCCATAAACTATGTTTATAAGTAAGTGGATTTGTAAACTGAAGCTTTTGTTTATCCAGAAATGTATTTTCCCATAAGGCACAGCAAATAAGTCTAAAGGCCATGGGGAATATTTGTCTTAAAGTGTCACTCATTTGTTTATAGATTTAAATCATTTGCATATGGCATTTATAATATCTCAATTTACAATGCATTTATAGATTTTCCTGTCTGTTTGCCAGAGAGATCTGTGTAAATTGTAAATGTCACGCCTGAATGTTTGTCCCAACAGGTTACTAAATGCAAACAAGATCAATTGTTTGCGTGTAGATGCTTTCCAAGACCTGCAGAATCTCAATCTTCTGTCACTTTATGACAACAAACTCCAGACCATTGCAAAGGGAACCTTCTCATCTCTCCGAGCCATCCAGACGCTGTGAGTTTCTTAAAGTATTAGATATTATTTAACTGGAAAATAAGTATCTTTATCACTTTATCACATAACTTTTTAAAAGCCCTATTCAAGGAGGGCCTGGGAAGCTCAGCGAGTAAAGACGCTGACTGCCACACCTGGAGTCGCAAGTTCGAATCCAGGGTGTGCTGAGTGACTCCGACCAGGTCTCCTAAGCAACCAAATTGGCCAGGTTGCTAAGGAGGGTAGAGTCACATGGGGTAACCTGCTCGTGGTCACTATAATGTGTGGTTCTCACTCTTGGTGGGGCACGTGGCGAGTTATGTGTGGATGCCTTGGAGAATAGCGTGAAGCCTCCACACACGCTACGTCTCCGCGGTAACGCGCTCAACAAGCCACGTGATAAGATGCGCGGGTTGACGGTCTCAGACGCGGAGGCAACTGAGATTCGTCCTCCACCACCCAGATTGAGGCAAGTCACTACGCCACCACGAGGACTTAGAGTGCATTGGGAATTGGGCATTCCAAATTGGGGAGAAAAGGGGAGAAAAAATAAAATAAAATAAATAAAAGCCCTATTCAGACTGGATTCATTTTATAGACAACCTTTGAGTTTCAATTATTATCACCCAATATCTGTGATTTCATCTAATTCGGAGGGGACTAAGATCGTGTTTATTACAGAGGTGGGAGTGTCTGTTTTCTAGATGTGGGCGTTACAGAAGGTTGAACACATTGCATTAATTTGGCTGATAAAATTAACTTATTAACTAATTAATTATTTAGTTGTAATTTATTAATTATACATTATAATAAAAACTCTATTAAATAAACCTCACAAGTTTATAGAAGTGGCTGCATACGTATAATAAACCCACTGAAATTAACATCGGACTTATCTATGAATTATACAATTATAACATTACATAACTGAGCTGAGAAATTAAGGTGAGTATCTTACCTGACGCTGATATTACAGTAGCCAGTATTAGCAGTTTCTGCGATTCGGCTCTCCTTTTTAGCCTCTTTTATTTTTTTGTCGGATGGCAAAAAATCGGCATCCATATTGAAAGGAGCACAGCAGGCAGAAGATTGCTCTGTATAAATACAATCTTAATGGTAGTTCATGTAGTTCAAAATACATGAGGAGAAACATTGTGAAAATTCAATATCAGCAGTCACAGACATTCGCATTCGGACAGGATTCGATTTCTCTGAGGACCCTTGAGTTAGCCAAAAAACAGTAGGTAATTTGCGCTGATATTTTTACAGAGGTTTGTGTGAGAAAAACACAGACTTGTCAGATTCGGATGGAATTCAAATCACAAAGTACATCTGTGAAACATGAATTTCCTTAACCTCCTCAGGGAAAGTCTGGTTTATCCTAGGGAGCAATTTCCAAACGCTTGAAGGTACCACGTTCATCTGTACAAACAATAGTATGCAAGTATAAACGCCATGGGACCACACAGCCATCATACCGCTCAGGAAGCAGACGCATTGTGTTTCCTAGAGATGAATGTAGTTTGGTGCGAAAAGTGCAAATCAATCCCAGAACAACAGCAAAGTACCTTGTGAAGATGCTGGAGGAAACAGGTAGACAAGTATCTATATCCACAGTAAAACAAGTCCTATATTGACATAACCTCAAAGGCTGCTCAGCAAGGAAGAAGCCACTGCTCCAAAACTGCCATAAAAAAGCCAGACTACAGTTTGCAAGTGCACATGGGGACAAAGATCTTACTTTTTGGAGAAATGTCCTCTGGTCTGATGAAACAAAAATGTAACTGTTTGGCCATAATGACCATCGTTATGTTTGGAGGAAAAAGGGTGAGGCTTGCAAGCCGAAGAACACCATCCCAACCGTGAAGCATGGGGGTGGCAGCATCATGTTGTGGGGGTGCTTTGCTGCAGGAGGGACTGGTGCACTTCACAAAATAGATGGCATCATGAGGAAGGAAAATTATGTGGATATATTGAAGCAACATCTCAAGACACCAGCCAGGAAGTTAAAGCTCAGTTGCAAATGGGTCTTCCAAATGGACAATGACCCCAAGCATACCTCCAAAGTTATGGCAAAATGTCTTAAGGACAACAAAGTCAAGGTATTGGAGTGGCCATCACAAAGCCCTGACCTCAATCCGATAGAAAATTTGTGGGCAGAACTGAAAAAGCGTGTGCGAGCAAGGAGGCCTACAAACCTGACTCAGTTACACCAGTTCTGTCTGGAGGAATGGGACAAAATTCCTGAAACTTATTGTGAGAAGCTTGTGGACGGCTACCCAAAACATTTGACCCAAGTTAAACAATTTAAAGGCAATACTGCCAAATACTAACAAAGTGTATGTAAACTTCTGACCCACTGGGAATGTGATGAAAGAAATAAAAGCTGAAATAAATCATTCTCTCTACTATTATTCTGACATATTCTTAAAATAAAGTAGTGATCCTAACTGACCTAAGACGGGGAATTTTTTCTACGATTAAATGTCAGGAATTGTGAAAAACTGAGTTTAAATGTATTTGGCTAAGGTGCATGTAAACTTCTGACTTCAACTCTCTCTCTCTCTCTATATATACAGTATATATGACAACGGACAGAGGTAAATTTATGCAGTAGCGTCAGTTTAAAATAAATGTATATCTGTTTATCAGTCATCTGGCCCAGAACCCCTTCATGTGTGACTGCCATTTGAAGTGGCTGGCTGACTACCTGCAAGACAACCCGATCGAGACCAGTGGAGCTCGTTGCACCAGTCCACGTCGCCTTGCCAACAAACGCATCGGCCAGATTAAGAGCAAGAAGTTCCGCTGTTCAGGTACATGAACACATGTGAATAGGTTTTTGGCAATTGCTGCTGTTAAAGGTGTAATTGACCCTTTTCTAAGCTCCACCCACCTTGGTTATGGTCGCTCGCTCTGACAAGCTCTGCAGAACTCCTCATAGGAATGAATGGGAGACTGCCATGAACGATGTGGATTTTGGCCAAATATTCTCATAAAAGTAATGGATAATATTTTTACTTGGGCTGGTATGAAGTGTGACATTGTAATGCATATTTATCTGACATTTTTTGTAAAATAAATTGTTAAATTACACAGTAATTTGATTGAAAACTTACTCAAACACACATTACTCCCATATGCTCTCATTGGAATATAGCAAACGTGTGTCAGAGTAATAGCAGCAGGGCAACAGTTGCTTAGACAGGATTGGTCAGAAGCACTTTTAAGTCGGGCTTATCAAAGGGTCAATTATTAATCATTTGCCAGACTTGCTCAAAGAAACATTCTATTTTGTTTGACCTTGCTCTTTTTGACTATTCCTGACAATGGAATTCAAGAATGTTAATGGCTGTGTGTGTGTGTTGAGGATGAAAGCATCTTAGTCAGCTTTTACTTATACAGGCAGGCATACATAGTTTTGGGGGTCTCAGCATGAGTTATCTTCTCCTATCTAAACAGATTAAAATGTGTGTGTGTGTTTGTGTGAGTGTAATATTAGTTTACTGTCTGTCAGCTGAACATTGATTGGTGCTGGGTTATAAATGAGCAGGATTCTTTGATCAATATTTATATTCGTGTATTGACACACACACACACACTCACACACACATAAACACACACACACAAAAACGCACACACACAAACACAAAAAATGCACACACAAACACACACACAAAAACGCACACATAAACACACACACACACACACACACACACACAAATGCACACACACAAAAACGCACACACACACACAAATGCACACACACAAACACACACACACACAAAAACACACACACAAACCCCCCCCACACACACACACACACAAACCCACACACACACACACACACACAAACAAACACACAAACACACACAAACAAACAAACAAACACACACAAACTCAAACAAACACACACACACAAAAACGCACACACACAAACACAAAAACGCACACATAAACACACACACACACACAAAAATGCACACACACACTCACACACACAAACACACACACAAAAACGCACACATCAACACACACAAATGCACACACACAAAAACGCACACACACACACACAAACCCACACACACACACACAAACACACACACAGTTCTCCTCTCAGTTCTCTGTATATCTTTCTTTATATAGCTAAAGAGCAGTACTTTATACCAGGTATGTCTAACTTCCAAGTATTTAAGTATTTTGCCTGTGTGCACTGCACAAAAGCCTTAAATACACAATGCACACAATCACACACACACACACATAATGTACGTTTACTTGGCTAAATGAGGACACGCTATAGACTTGTTTTTGTTTGTTTTATATATAACTAATTTTAAATATTTTATACTAACCCAAATTCTAACCCCAACCATAAATGAAAACTTTAAATGTTTAATTTTTGCTGTATTTATGAATTGATTTAACCATTCAGGAGGCCCCTATATGTCCCCAAAGGGAGCCTTTGTCAAATTTAGCTCACTTTTGGGGATAATTTTGTCCCCAAACTATAGCTAAGTATGTACACACTCACACATTTTCAGGCAGATGCAAATGCAACTTTTGTGCATCTCAAAGTTCTAGAAGCGAACAAGCATGCTGTTTTGGTATTCTCACTGAAGTTGTCTGCAGAGTTGCTCACAATACCACTGTGATCTTGAAGAATTACTAATAATATATATTTTTACATTGAACAAATGTGAGCACAATAAAAACAGATCCTCAATCAAACATGAATTGGTTGTGAGTGCAGTGCCTGTTGAAACCTTCACCAGTCTGGTCCATGTCACTCCTGCTGTGTGCACGCTCACAAGCGCACTTGGTGGTATGGGTGTGATAGACAGGTTTTGTAGTGTGTGAGTGTGAGTGTATGACATCCTTTGTCTTTTTCTTCCTTCCTCGCGCACATACTCAGGGATTCATCATGTCAATAAGTGTAAGTAACTGACACCAGAGCGACCAAAGTCCCCTCCACCCAAATCAGTGGGATTTCAACCAACAAGCCCCTCCCCTTTAACCCCAGCCAATCACAGACCAGAGACCCACATATATTTGAAATGTGTTCAGAGGCTTATTGAGCATTTGGTGTCAGTTGAATGTATATGTGTGTGTTTGGATGTGTGTTATAGAGTAGAACTGCTGGTTGATATATTTTTATTTACTGTACAACAGCTGCAATGTTCCTGCACTTTCTACCTCTGTTTTCACACCTAAACATAGTATCTCATCCTGTTTCTCTTGACCCTTTCTCTCTCTCTTTATTTGTGTCTTGTGGAGGAAATTCAGCGGGGTTTTCCTTTGTGCTTGATCTAACCATGTGGTTGCAGACTCGGAATAATACATGGTTCTGTCAAGCACCATGGAAGGTCTTGCAGCATCTACAGCATGGCAAGCAACAAGAGACAACCTGTGTGTGTGTGTGTGTACAAATGTTGTTGTTTTTTGTCGTTGTTTGATTGTATGAATGGGATGTGCAGTTTAGAATGTGTGTATTGTCTTTGTCCACATTGTGTGTGTATGTGTGTATGTGTGTGTGTGTGCACAACACTCCAAAGTCAGGCTGGTATCGGGGTTCCCAGTCATGAATACCCTAGAAAAATCTGGGAAATAGAAGATGGTGTTTTCTAGGCCTGACAAAGTCAATTAAATGACTAAATCTTTAAAGGGGTCATGACATGCTCTTACATTCGCGTGACGTTCATTCTTCTGTTGTAAATAAGCGCGTGAACTCACGACAGCTACGTGATGCGTCAACTGCTGGCAGGAAGCGCTTTTTAAAAATTAATAACGTTTTAATTATTGATTAATTTGGTACACAAACTTAGCGATTCCCTTTATGCTGCCTAAATGTGACTTTTGGACCGTCAAAGTGCCGGCACCCATGTACTTGCATTATAAGGACCTGACAGAGCTCTATCTTCTTCTAAAAATCTTCATTTGTGTTCTGCTGAAGAAAGAAAGTCATACACACCTGGGATGGCATCAGGGTAAGTGAATCATGAGAGAATTTTCATTTTTGGGTGAACTATACCTTTAAAAGATCAAGGAAAATTGTATTCCTCATGTCATGACCCCTTTAATGGAAAAGTCTTGGAAATTTCTATAATGAACATACATTTTTCGAGTTTCTTTTTCTCCCAATTTGGAATGCCCAATTCCCACTACTTAGTACGTCCTCGTGGTGGCACGGTTACCTCAATCCAGGTGGCGGAGGACAAGTCTCAGTTGCCTTCGCTTCTGAGTCAGTCAATCCGCGCATCTTATCACGTGACTCGTTGTGCATGACACCGCGGAGACTCACAGCATGTGGAGGCTCATGCTACTCTCCGTGATCCACGCACAACTTACCACACGCCCCATTGAGAGCGAGAACCACTAATCACAACCTCGAGGAGGTTACCCCATGTGACTCTACCTTCCCTAGCAACCAGGACAATTTGGTTGTTTAGGAGACCTGGCTGGAGTCATCAGCACGCCCTGGATTTGAACTCGTGACTCCAGGGGTGGTAGCTCAGCGCTTCTATAGAATTTTTAATCAGCTTAATATCATCGGCTTTTGGGTAGAGTTATACTTGCTCACAAGTGAGTGAATCATTCTTTTGAGTCCGTATTTGTATTATTTTTTTTTATAAATCGGTCAAATCGGTTCACAGATGAATCAGTAGCAAAACAGTCTCAATGTGAATTATTATTATTATTATTATTATTCTTTTAAATCCTTATGTTATAATCACAAACCACTGGGAAAGTCATGGAAATCCATTGGTCAAAAAGTTTGGGAACCCTGTTGTTTGTCAGCATGGCTTTACTCTGTTGTTATAGTAATCACGAGAATAATGATAGCATGTTGCCATGGTGATAACTGAGTTTCCTCTGGTCTTGGACAATTAACCTTCAACGTTTCACCCCCAGTGATCCTTTACCACTTTATGTTTCCACCTAGACCTCTTAAAGTGTTGGTTTTCCACATTCCTCTTTCTCTCTCTATCTCACTCTTCGCTCTATCTGTTTCTCTCATGCACTCTCTTTTTGTGATTGTGTGGTGTGTTTGTGCGTTGCATTTATAGGCATGGAAGACTACCGATCTAAACTCGGCGGGGATTGTTTCGCTGACCTGGCCTGCCCAGAGAAATGTCGCTGTGAAGGAACTACAGTGGACTGCTCTGGACAAAAACTCATCAAGATCCCAGATCACATTCCTCAATATACAGCAGAACTGTGAGTGTCTTTCTCTTACTCGTTTAAAATGATTGTTTATGTCCACCTTTACAAAGCCACTGCAAAAAGACTAGATGAAAATAATACAGATGCATGTGTCATACATAGAAAACTTTTTTTTGTTTTTTAATTGATTCAAAATGCTAAATCCCAAATTTTCAATGTGGATTTTAGAGGTGTCAAAGCAAACTACACCCCTTTTATCTGCACTGGCACGACCAAGACTGCTTGATACTTACACATACACATGCACACACGTAAAAACATATGCACAGTCATTCAACAAATGTGTGTTAAATCTTTTTTTCTTTTAAATAGCCGCTTGAACAATAATGAATTTACAGTGCTGGAGGCTACAGGAATCTTTAAGAAGCTTCCACAACTGCGCAAAATGTAAGTCTCTCTCTGCTTTCCATGTTATTTCTCTGTCTGTGTCAAGTGTCATTATAAAGGGAATTGTTTCAGACCATTGTCAGACTATTATAAATATCATGGCAACTTGTTGTGTCCCCACAGTAACCTTAGCAACAATAAGATCACAGATATTGAGGAGGGCACGTTTGAGGGGGCCAGTGGCGTGAATGAGCTCATACTGACCAGCAACCGCTTAGAGAGCGTCCACTACAGCATGCTGAAAGGTCTCAGCGGCCTCCGCACACTGTGAGTATTACACAAGCTCGCACATGTGTGTATACATGTGTATATTGACTTATTAACTCATTTGTCACAAATATGAATAATTTTTGTACTGATCACACTGATTAATACATGTGCAGTCAAGGCCTGATTTTACTCTCAGGTGTGTGCGCATGGTTTGCAGCTTCTGGCTGGTTTAAATGCTTGTGTGTGTTTGTCATGTGTAGGATGTTGAGGAGTAACAAGATAAGCTGCGTCAATAACGGTAGTTTTACTGGTCTGAGCTCCGTGAGGCTGCTCTCCCTCTATGATAACCTGATCACCTCCATGTCCCCGGGAGCCTTTGACACTCTCCACTCCCTCTCCACACTGTGAGTATCAACAACAAAAGAAAATATAAAGAAACTATACGTAAAATGAAAGCAATTTTAAGTTAAAGGAATATTCCGGGTTCAGTACAAGTTAAGCTCAATCGACAGCATTTGTGGCATCATGTTGATTACAAAAAATAATTTTGACTCGTCCGTCTTTTTCTTTAAAAAAAGCCAAACTCCAGCTTACAGTGAGGGACTTCCAGGGCCCAATCCATAAATGTTAAACCACTCGCTTTTACAAAAGTATAGCCACAAGACGACATTAACACATGTGTTAACATGAATTTAGTGCGATAAAATCGCTTACTAACCTTTTCTGTGTAAACTTATAGACAATTTTACAACTTCGTTGCCATGACGACGTACCGCTGTAATCCCAGTAAATGACAATTTAAACAACTTTACAGCTCAAATAATACACAAGTTTTAACTGAAGAATTAATGAAAGTGCTTTTAGAAAATTACAAGCTTCACATTTCTGCCTTTTAACCCTCCAGAAATTGGCCCCATTGACTTACATTGTACAGTAAGTGCCTCACTGTAACCTCGACAAGGAGGGACAAGTCAAAATAAATTTTGGTGTCAATCGACATCAGGGGAGAGTGGGGTAAAATGAGCCAATTTTTGCATTTGTTGGCTCCTATTCAAAGACAAATTAGACAGAGGTAAAATGGACAGAACTACCTTTATTTGAAGATGTCTGCTCTCAACTGATATTATAAAAATTAGTATGTGACAGAAAGCCACAAACATATGGCCTTATAAAAAACATTTTTTCCATTGGCTCAACTTGCCCCAGGTTTTGGATAAGTTGTTCCTGGTCAGTGGGTAAGATGAGCCATCAAGTGATGACCAATCCAGAGAAAGGCTGAACAAAATTCCACAAATATTTTTTTATCTATAATTTCTCATCTATAATCTAGATTTTATTCATTATAATCTCCCACTTTCCCCATGTTATCTTAAACACTGAGGATTGTTATTGCATGTAAATGATGGAGCATTTTGGATCAATCACTTAGCATGGCCTACATTAAATACTTGAAGTCTTTGCCAGAATTTACATTTTTATCTTTAGGTCCACTTATAATTGCAAACATTAGGAGCAGAACAGTTATAACAGTTAGTTATTAGATAAATAAAAACCAGTAACTCAACTTTCCCCAGACTGTTCAGTTCATTTTGCCCCATAATTACCATTTTGGGAAAGAAATTGTAATAATGGGGCTAATATTGTGCTAAAATCATGTGTATTTATACACTTGGATATACACCAACATGCACAATGTGCAATTTTGTACCTGATTAAATTTGCTTTGGCACAACTGTCAGTAAACCTCAAATGTAAAAAAAAAAATGCTTTCCCTATATGCTTCCAAAACATAAGAGAAGCAAAGGTTTAACTAAATGTTTGCCCCTGCATCATTAAAATGTCTCAAGTAAGGTAAACATTGTATATGCAAGTACAGTATATGGCTCAGTATATCAAGAAGGATTATTTGACTGCAATATAAGCATCATAACAAAGTAAGTGAATCCAATAATATTGTACTTTACGCATGTTATTATTGGCCAGGGTTAAAATGCAACACTTAATTTTATACAGTACATTTATCTATCAACCATGGAGTCCTTGGCCTGAAAAAGGTTAAAGACTAATGTTGTTGTTGTTTTTTCTTTTGGGATCAATACATTATTCTTTGTCAAATATTTATTTTGTGATCAGTACTTTAGTATTTGCAAAATTAGAATGTAAAACTAAAGCTGTCAATGTTAACGCTTTAACGCATGCGATTAATTGAAAACGTTTAACGCATTAAGTTTTCTCAACCGTGATTAACGCATTTATCGATTTGACATTCGATTCTGACATTTTGTTCAGCTCCGTGTGAGTTCTAAACACTGGTTGGAGTAGGGCAGAACCTTTGCAAAGTGTCCGCATGCTGACGCAGAATGAGACGTTGTCTGTAAGTGCGTTTCATGCGGGATCCAAAGCAGCACATGACGTTAGCATTGATGCCCTGACATGATTCGTGAATGCGGCTTCTCGACTGCTCTATCAAAGCGGATAACCACAGTCTGCCGGCCGATTAATATTATGGTGGATTAGTGACTCCAGCCAGGCTTCCTAAGCAACCAAATTGGCCTGGTTGCTAGGGAGGGTAGAGTCACATGGTGTAACCACCCCGTGGTCGCTATAATGTGATTCGTTCTCGGTGGGGCGCGTGGTGAGTTGATCGTAGTTGCCGCGGAGGATGGCGTGAAGCCTCCACACGTGCTATGTCTCTGTGGCAACGCGCTCAACAAGCCACATGATAAGATGCGCGGGTTGGCGGTCTCAGACACGGAGGCAGCTGGGATTCGTCCTCCGCCACGCGGATTGAGGCGAATCGCTACGCGACCACGAGGACTTAGAGCGCATTGGGAACTGGGCATTCCAGATTAGGGAGAAAAGGGGAAATATATATATATATTGTGGTGGATTAGAGTTGTAGAGATTAAATGTGCATTGCAATGACTATGCAGCCTACGGGGTCTAGTTCTTTCACTTCATCAACTTCCCTCTTAGACTTTGGGAAATGTTAAACGTTACTTGAATTGGTGCTATTTTTGTGAACTTCAATCTCAATACTGTGCAAGGCTGTTTTCGAAAAATGCGCTATTGTTACATAATGTTTTGTTGTCTTTCCAAAGAAGGAAATAAATGCATTTTGATAGGAAAAGCAGTATATAGAGTAAAAATGTCAGCACTTTCAAAATATGCGATTAATCGCAATTAACTGAATAAATTATGCGATTAATTGCAGTTAAAAATTGTAATCGACTGACAGCACTTGTAAAAAAAATACAAATAACTATATATAACAAAGTCCAATATCATGAGGACCTTTGATCCTTTTTAATCTGAAGAGATCATAACAAAGTATTGTGTTTGTTTGTTTGTAAGCTTCCAGGATGATTTTCTGAATTATGTTTTCCTTATGTAATCCCACAGGAACTTGCTGGCCAATCCTTTTAACTGTAACTGTCATCTGGCCTGGCTGGGAGAATGGCTTCGTAAGAAACGAATTGTCACAGGCAATCCCCGCTGTCAGAGCCCATACTTTCTCAAAGAAATCCCTATTCAAGATGTAGCCGTACAAGACTTTGCCTGTGAAGACGGTATGGCTATGAGCGAGTGTGTGTGTGTTTCTAACTCTTAACAGGTCTATGATAAGATCTGTTATGATAACCTAAGCATAGCCCCAGAGCATAGTTATCTTTCTTTTACACAAACTCAGGCAAGCTTACAATAACAATCGTCATGGCTTATCTTCACATTGAGAAGCTCATTTCAAATGTTTTTTTCTTCAAATGAGAACGTTAACATTTTTATGAATTGTGTGTGTGTGTGTGTGTGTGTGCAGGTAATGATGAGAACAGCTGTTCACCTCAGGCTCGCTGTCCTGCTGAATGTTCGTGTTTGGATACAGTGGTTCGCTGCAGTAATAAAGGACTCAAGGTTTTACCCAAGGGTATTCCTAAAGACGTTACAGAACTGTAAGTGTACATACACACTTTTGTACTCCACAGTCACAAATCTCATAGTAATTCCATAATAAATGGCCATTTTCGAAATAACCCTTATCTGATTCAGGCACACCTTTTTTCTAAAAGCAGCAGCCTCCAACAACACATAGTTTACGTCTGAAGCAATGCAGACGGCTGTTATATGAGCCTTTGAAGTTTCTCCTATTACACTGTTGCTAATGTGCTATTTCCTCTGTTTGAGTAATAACGTGTTTGTCTGTTTCTGATAGCTATCTCGACGGCAACCAGTTCACGCAAGTCCCTCTGGAACTATCCAATTATAAACACCTCACTCTCATGTAGGTACAACCCTCTGTGGATATAACCAATCATAAATGACTTCACAGTCATCCGGGCCCTGCCCATTTAAAACCACCCAATCATAAAACCTTGTGCTCTTTTAAAGGGACAGAGTTACCCAGTACATATGGTGTTTGGTCTATTTTCCCATCCAGCCAAAGCCAGAAAATTCTAATGTTTGTAGATTTGTTTTGAGAAGGTTTTTAGCTTTTTGCACTCATTTCCTGGACTTCACTGTGAGAGCAACCCATAATAATCTGTTTCTACCAAACAGTGCCACTGAATTTGACACAAATGAACTACAGCCATTATACACACACAAATGTACAAAGTCATCAATTACAGATGGCAACAAACTGATTGCTAATAAATCCTCCTGCTCTGGGCTCGAGTAAATATTACCATTAAAAGGCAAAATGCAGCACCTTCACATTTTCTAAAATCTCAGTTGTGAACAGAAATTGGGCCCCAGTTGGGTTGGACTCAACTAAACTCTATATAGGCCTATATCTAATCATTGCATTACCATTTGCTTATGCAGAGTTGACTGGACTAATTGACCCTTCGTTAAGCCCCGCCTTAAAAGCGTTTCTGACCAATCATGTCTTAAGAAATTTTGCCCTGCCGCCATTACTCTGACACGCGTTCGCTATTTTCCAATGACAGCCTATGGGAGTAATGTGTGTTTGAGTAGTTTTAAGGGAATTTAATCAAAATGATCCAAAAAATGTACAACACGACATTGCCGGGACATTTGTAATAGTGGCACAAGTTACTCAGAGCATCAAAATGAGTGTTATTATGAGATGTTATAAACAGCTCTGTTCACTTACGCTAATGTTATTAGTTGTGTAATCGCTATTAAATGACGTTTTCTCTTTTTACGTAACTGTAATAATCATTTGCCTTGATTCTGATTCACAGTCTCCGCAGATTTCAGTAATTTAACGATTTCTGTTACACAAAACTTCAGATAAATATGCATTACAATGTCACTCTTCATGCCAGCCCACGGGAAAATATTATCCATTCCGTTTATGAGAATATTTTGCCAAAAATGCATCGTTCACGGCAATCTCCCATTCATTCCTATGAGGAGTTCTGCAGAGCTTAACAGAGTGAGTGACCGTAACCAAGGGGGGCGGAGCTTAGAGAAGGGACAATAGAAAAACTTCTTAGTGTTGGTTTAGTTACTGTGTTTTACCTTTGTAGAGCAGCATAGAGGTCCTTGGTGAGGTCATTAGCAAAAAAAATGTGGTCAGTTTATGAAGAATAATAAGAAATGCTAAAGGCTGTGGGGGCCTGGGTTGCATAGCGAGTAAAGACGCTGACTACCACACCTGGAGTTGCAAGTTCGAATCCAGGGCGTGCTGAGTGACTCCAGCCAGGTCTCCTAAGCAACCAAATTGGCCCGGTTGCTAGGGAGGGTAGAGTCACATGGGGTAACCTCCTCGTGGTCGCTATAATGTGGTACGCTCTCGGTGGGGCGCGTGGTGAGTTGCGCGTGGATGTCGCGGAGAATAGCGCGCTACGTCTCCGCGGTAATGCGCTCAACAAGCCACGTGATAAGATGCGCGGGTTGACAGTCTCAGACGCGGAGGCAACTAAGATTCGTCCTCCGCCACCCGGATTGAGCCGAGTCACTACGCCACCACAAGGACTTAGAGCGCATTGGGAATTGGGCATTCCAAATTGGGGAGAAAAGGGGGAGCAAAAAAAAAAAAAAAAAAGAAACACGAAAGGCACAAAAGAAGTTTATAAAAAAGAAGGCCTATCCATTCTAGCGATGAAATGCATAAAGACTGTTAGAGGCTTCTGTATGTTGCATTATGACTTTGAGCTTAACACATAACTGTACATGCTCTGTGGGTGCTGTTTGCAGTTTTTAAAGGTCACTGCATTGATAGGTTCTGCTGTGTGAGTGTCTTTAACATGGAATTGGTTTTACCTCAGTGCTCTGTGCATTGTCTTACGTCATGCGTTCAGCTTTGTAATGTAATTCTGTTATTAAGTTTGGACAAGTTTGATTTAAATATTGCTTTCTTGAGTCATTTAATCTTTTAAAAAGCTTCATTTTTTGTAACTTTAGTTCCTGTGAAGCAGCACTCAACACAAGTCAGTTTGTTTCCAATAAAAAAATTGTAATTCAGTGAAACCTTTCTTATGAATTTTGCAGCTCATTAATGAAATTAATTTTAAATGTGTAGAATGTTAAAGGTGCTGTAAGCGATTTTAGCGTTCTGAAGCTTTCATGTGACTGAGCTGTTGAATTAGCCACGCCCCCTCATTCCAAAACCCCGCCCTCCAAAGATAATTTTGAGACCAAAACTGAGCAAAAGAGCAGCATTGTTTGTTCCTCTAGCTGTCAAATTCAACAGTGGCTCAATAGCGCCCTCAACTGACAAACATTATGAATCATATCCTCAATGATCCACTTCAAACACAACACTATGAGAACGAGCTAAATGATTGACAAGTGAAAAGCTTCAATTTCCACAGACACATTTTTGATTGCCGTTTACAAAGTCTACAGCTGTCACAGAGACCATGATATATCTCACGACACTTATTTCATTAATATCTTTAAGGGAGTTTTTTGCATACTTTTCCATGAAAAAATCGCTTACAGCACCTCTAAGAATTTGGTCTTTTGCTTTTATAATGCTGCATAGCGTTTTGTTACTGTCATGTACCCTAAATGTTGGCTTTATGTGTTTGATTTTACTGCGACTCGTAACACTCAGCCATTGTTTGTCTGTGTGTTTATGTGTGTTTTCTTGCAGTGATTTGAGTAATAACCAGATCAGCACATTATCCAACCACAGCTTCAGTAACATGTCCGAGCTGCTCACCCTGTGAGTGTCACCATGATCTATGCCTTCGGTTTTGGTGTCTGTGTGTTTTTGTGCAAACACTAGTGTGAATGTGTGTGTGTGTTTTGTTGTGCACGATGCTGAGAGTGTGTGTTTTAATAACTGTATATTTCTGAAAATGTCATGAAGATTGCACTTATAGTCCTCCCAAAAATGTATATTCATCATTTACTCGTGCTCATGTCATTTGCAAACCCGTATGAATTTCTTCTGTGAAACACTTAAGGAGAAATGCTGAAGAATGTCCTGACTACTCTTTCCCATATATTGACAGTAAATGGGAATCCGCTGTTGATCTCCAAAATGACAAAAAGCACCAAAAAGTATCACAAATGTGGTTCATATGACTTGTGTGCTATATTCCATGTCTTCTGAAGCCATGCGGTTACTTTGAAAGGTGAAAAGATCGAAACTTGTTGTCCGCATCCACATCCATCCATATATGCCACCTTTAAATGCAGTTGAGTTTCACACGACCAGTTGTGTTACTTAGATTGTGTTCTGTTCATCACACAAAGCAATTGCATCAAAAGATTTTGGGCTACTTTTATGACACTTTATGTTGCTTTTCTTGTTATTTTGGAGCTCGACATCCCCATTCAATTTCATTACACATGTATGTTTACATTATATGGTACAGTCTTCAATATTTCTTCTCGAGCGAGTTTGAAAAAACACGAGGGTGAGTATATAATGACAGAATTTTCATTTTTGGGTGAACTATTCATGCATTCAGTGTGTATTAGTCTGAATGCATGTTTTGGCAAATATGTTAATATCTTTTGTTTTTCCCCAGAATTTTAAGCTACAACAGGCTGAGGTGTATTCCTGTAAAAGCTTTCGACGGCCTCAAATCTCTGCGCTTGTTGTGAGTACCTCATTGTGTGTGTGTGTGTGTGTGTGTGTGAGTGTGATTAGACTTTGATTTATGTGTTTTGGAGTCTTTGAATTGTTTAATTTCTCTCTCTTCTCTCTGCAGGTCTCTCCATGGTAATGATATTGCTGTGATCCCAGATGGAGCTTTCAAAGATCTGTCCTCCCTCTCCCACCTGTAAGTACCTCAAAATGAAGACACACACACACACACACACTTATAAGTTCACCAAATAGGTTTTGACAGCTGGATGTACTTGGGTTCTTTGTTTTACTCTCACTCAAACACACACACACACACACACACATGCGCACACACACTGAAACACTCTCAACATCTGAGCTCAGGGTTTCAGCAGCCACTGACTGGTTCTTGGTCTCCTACAATTACCCTTTTTCCATAATACCCTTGGATCAGTTTTAAAATTGTAATTATGACTGACAGCCGAGAAGAACCAACAAAATGAAGAAAAACACACGCACGCACACACGCAAACACGCACAACACACACACACACATGCACATACACGCACACACACACACACGCATGCACACACACACAACACACACGCACATAAGCACATTCACACACACGCACGCACATACACACGCACGCACGCACATACACACCCACGCATGCACGCACATACACATGCACGCACGCACATACGCACAAGCACGCACATATACACACACACACACACACACACACACACAGTAATAAAAAAAAATCAAACACGCAATTAGAAATATAATTCATCTGAAATGTAATACTAAATGGCATAATCTCATACAGACGAGTGTATTTAAGCGACCGCACAATGAGCAACACGTGTTCATTTCTACCATTTTGCAAGAACACTTAAATGTGCCTATAAATGATAAGGGGTCTCATTTACTGTTAAAAGTGTTCCTACACAAGGAACTCACAAAAGGTGCATATGAACATAGATTTGTTTTTTACCTTCTTTCTAATGTTGATGAATCCAGATTACTGTAATTGAGAATTACTCTAAATAAGGACATGCTTGCTGTTATTAATTAGCATAATAATGCCCAAACCATCTCCATAAAGGGTGTTTCGCACAACACTCTCTAAAGATGCGCTCTTGCACAGATCTTTGAGTAAAGGCAAGTGTGCCATTTGCTAAACCTTTAATATAGACATAGACTACACGTATTTAAAGAGAAAAGAGAAGAGAAAAACGTATCAGTCAGCTGTGCATTGGCCTTCACAGGCTGCATTTTTATGCTGAACCAATCCCAGATCGAATTTACAATATATAACTTATGTCACTCAGTATTAAGTAAAATGAAGTATTAAAGCTGAAGCGTGTAATTCTAAGTGTTGTTTTCAAACAGCTTTCCTGAATACTCCTCTTTTCTTCTAAACTCGAGCTGTTCATTGAGTCAATGTTGCTGGGTTGGGATGGATGGACCACTTAACCTCCTGAGACCCCCGCGTGACTGCTGTGTGCATTTTCCATTTCCCTTTTTGATTTGTATCTTGTAGCAGCTAATAAACAAGCAAAAGAAGAAATTTCTAGAGCAAATACTTTTCCTAAAAATGTATGTCCACAGATGTGGACAGCGGGACTAAGTTGTGAAATTTTAAGTAATACAAAAATATAGAAAGTCAGATTTTTTTATCATCAGATAGTTTATTATGTGTTCAGGAGGGTTGGTTATTCATGTTTAGATGTTATAGACATTATAGCTGATTTTCTATAGAGCTGAATAAATAAATCAGATTAAAAGTAATGGCCAGCATCATCCAATCACTGAATTCTGAATCTATGTACTGATTATCATTGTCACATGTCTGCCAAACTTGTTGAGTGATCCAAACATCATCTGCAGTCTGAAACTGAACTTTTGATCTGATTTTAGGAGTGAATGCACTTAGCTGCATAGAGAGCTATAGGATGCTCCCTTGCTCCCTATTTAGTGAATGACTTAACCTCCAGTGTGCTGTCTGTCTGCACTGGTCTCAGAACAGTTTGAAATGCCCCATTTGTCATCCTAACTCCATATAAAGCCTCTGAAAGCAAAATTTTTCAGCTTTTGGATGAATACATTTATTAATATCTAGGAATGCATTTACTAATGTTAATGAATAGAACCGTATTGTACAGTGATAACAAAATGTATATTCAAATGAAGCGAAATGGGGGCCTGGGTAGCTCAGCAAGTAAAGACGCTGACTACCACACCTGGAGTCCTCGAATCCAGGGCATGCTTCAGTCAGGCTTCCTAAGCAACCAGTTGGCCCGGTTGCTAGGGTGGGTAGAGTCACTTTGGGTTAACCTCCTCGTGGTCGCTATAATGTGGTTCTCGCTCTCGGTGGGGCGCTTGGTGAGTTGTGTGTGGATGCTGCTGAGAATAGCGTGAAGCCTCCACACGCGCTAGGTCTCCGCGGTAATGCACTCAACAAGCCACGTGGACTTAGAGCGCATTTGGGCATTCCAAATTGGGGAGAAAAAGGGGAGAAAATATGTGCTAATGATGAAAATTATTATTTTTTAAAACGTACATGTTTTTTCAACTTTTGAGGGAATGCGGTCCTAATTTCCATATATGTGGACTTCATTATCAACAGAAAATTTATGGATTTTTTTAAAGCGGCATATCGAACGAAACTAGAGATGCTATTCTTTACAACCTAACAGGCTTCAATCAAAAAATATAAAGCAGTTTCTTACCAGAGGCTCTTTAGTTGGCGCTGTGCCTGTAGGAGCGCTTCATGGAAATCGGCGTTTCATGTGACATGGTGCGGCAGCAGTTTAACCCTTAAATGACAGTGTAGAGTCTTTTGAACAGCATTCAGTCGATTTTAATCCATTTACATTATGCGTTGCGTATAGCAAAGCCAAAATACAATGTCCACACGTGTGGATGCGGGGTCGCACAAGGTTAAACATACACAGCAACTTTTATAGCATCACAGACACAACAGTTTTCGAGGAAATCAACCAATAAATAGTTTAATAGCATATTAAGATGGGTTATGAGAAATTACAGTATTTTAACATAAAAAAAGTTATGCATTTCAGCTGTTAAGTAAAATTTTCAGTTTAACACTGTAACACATCAATGGAAAGGAGGAGGTGAGAACCGGCTTGACAATATAAATAATATTTAATGAGAAACTGAACCAAAAAGACGAACACACACAGGTGGAGGACAGCTGTCCGTAACTCTCTCTCTGTCGCACTGCCGTCTCCAATCGGCCTTTATTCCTCTCGGGCTAATCAGCCTGATTAGGAGCCGAGTGTGTAGAATCACGACCCGGCCCCATCCTCCGCCCTGCCACATTCCTCCCCCGTTCTCTCAGGCCGGGGAGCCCCCGGCATTATGTACATCCCCACCCCCCTTTCCCTGGTGGGGGGAGCTTGCCTTCCACCCCGTCTGCCGGCAGGTCATCCCCGTCTACCTGGATCAGGGGAGGGGACAAGGGGAGGGAAACAAAAAAAAAATGTGGCACCTACACGCCGTATCGGCGATCATGCCAAATTAACAAAAACATTTAAAAAGAGAGGGAAAAGGCCAACACGGAGAGGCAGCGGGAGAGAGAGGAGAGAGAGAGAGAAAAAAAAATTTACTCGCCGGTTCTCCGATACGCTGTAGCCTGGTCCTCGGCCACTCCTCCACCCTCTGGTGGACGACAGCCGCGCCTCCCCGGGTGGATCGGAGGCAGTCCTCCAGTCCCTGGTGGATGGAACACCCCGCCGTCTTTTTGGTGGAAGGAAGGGGTCTCCCCCACCCCTGGCAGCGATTCTTCCTCTCTAGGCGGTCGGCCAGGAGCCCCTCCCCGCTCGCGGTCAGCGGTCTCAGACCCCGCCGCATTTCAGCGGCTGGTAGGGGTCTCCTCCGCCCCTGGCAGTGGCCCTGACTACTCCAGGCGGTCAGTTAGGAGCTCCTCCTCCCCTCGTGGTCGGCGGCCGTTCCTCCGCTTTCAGGCGGCCTGGCTTCTCCGTCCCCCGGCGGATGGTCGCGGCTGCTCCGTTGGGGTGGATGGTAGTGGCGAGGACTCTACTCCATCGCATCCCTCCTTCCCGGGTTTCGGCACCAGTGTAACACATCAATGGAAAGGAGGCGGCGAGAACCGGCTTGACAACATTTAATGAGAAACTGAACCAAAAAGACGAACACACACAGGTGTCGGTCAGCTGTCTGTAACTCACTCTCTGTCGCACTGCCGTCTCCAGTCAGCCTTTATTCCTCTTGGGCTAATCAGCCTGATTAGGGGCCGGGTGTGTAGAATCACGACTCGGCCCCGCCCTCCACCCTGCCACAAACACAAAGGCCATCGAGAGTCTTGTGATTTTTGCATTCTAAATTTTATCCTAAATGTAGAAAAAATTTAAGCACAGGTTTACTAATAAATCGTGATTTTTGCATTAACAAATTGTTACGCATGAAACATAGGTACACGTGGTTAGCGAATGAGACCCAGGTGTTTGGTTTGAATAGGTGCGTAATATGTCATCTTGTATGTGTGATTCCTGCAGGGCTCTGGGAGCAAACCCCCTGTACTGTGATTGTCACATGCAGTGGCTCTCTGACTGGGTAAAGAGCGGCTACAAGGAGCCTGGAATTGCACGCTGCACTGGTCCAGGAGAGATGACTGACAAACTCCTGTTGACTACACCCTCCAAGAAATTCACCTGCACAGGTACACACACCATGAACACCCACCCACACTCATCCCATTTCTGAGAGCAATAACATTAGCTCTAACTCTAACACTAGTTAATGTGCTCAGATGTTAATATTGGAAGTAATATGATATGATTGGTACGTTTGTAGAGGTGCCGGGGCCTTGTGGTTTACCTGTGCCAGGTAAGGAAGCCAATCAGAGTCCAGTGTGAGCTCATAAACCCAACCCTGTATTTACCCCTAACACCCTGACCTCTCCTCAGGTTTACAGTGACCTTTGACTTATGTTAGTTTGTAAGCCAAGTCTGAGGTGCCTTACCTGCTCAATCCTGTGTGTGTGTGTGTGTGTGTGCGTGTGTGTTACAGTGTTTGTGAGCCGGTAACAATGTGCAAGTACATTTGTTTGTGTGTGTAACCATCTGTGTAACTTCTTTTTCTCTTTCTCTGTCGTACAGGTCCAGTGGATGTGAGCATTCTGGCAAAATGTAACCCTTGTCTATCCAACCCCTGCAAAAATGACGGAACCTGCAGTAACCATCCCGTAGACTTTTACAGATGCACCTGTCCATACGGTTTTAAGGTACGGACACCCATAAACACAAAATACATTTCATTATCGGTGCAATATTATTCACTATCATTATTGTTTGTTGGGTTTTGAATGTTAGAGATTTGAACAAACACATAAACCTAAGTGTTAAACTTCGGAGTATAGTTTGTCCTGCACCTTTTGTGCTACGGGCTTGAATCATGCCTCAAATCATATGACTTGTTGACTTATGATTTTCGACTGGTGAAAAATGTGCAGAAATTAGCCGCTTTTCCACTATCGGGCCAGTTCGAGCCAGGGCCATAAACGGGATAGCTGGGGCCAATAGCCGTGAGACCAAAATTGCTCTGCATTCCCATCATCGGGCCAAAAGCCCTGCAGCGTTGCCCTAAAACCCCGCCTTTAATACGCTGCCCTGGTGCAAACGTCACACACCCCACCCATTTCACAAGCCAAAGCAAACACGCATGTTATCTAGTTATGTAGAATATCAAGTTTATATTGTATGGAAACATTAGCTAGCTAGCAAGATATTTTAAACCATGCCATGGTGTCCCGAGTGGTCTCTCCACTAACAGCAGGACGATGTCCCAGCACACCGTCCATGATCTCGAACCATGGAAAGTTTGTCCTTTGGGCACCGCTTTGTCCATTGTGCATCTTAACGGATTTGTAATGTGCCCAGCAATTTTATTTGCTGAGATGCAGGTGCGTGATGTCACAGAAATATGTCGGCACCCAGAGATGTACAAAGTTAGTGATACACCTGTAGCACAAATGCTAGCGTTGCAGCACTGTTTATCAGTTGGGTTGCTAGGATACAGTCAAACCCCTGTTATGCTAACAACTTTCCAAGCATCTGGCAATGGAATTCCTTTATGGTTGGAATTTCTGAGAATTCAAGTAGGAATATCCCACGTCTGACTAGAATGAAACGCAGAACGAGTGTTTCGCTAAACTCCGCCTTTGACTTTGACCGAGCCTCAATCCCCAGTTGGCCTTCTCTGGACCAAGGGTAATCAGCGGGCCAAAGGCCATTGGCCCCAATTAAGCCCCGAAAGTGACAGTGGGAGCGCAACTGGCCTTGGCAGGCACTAGCATGCCTTCATTTGGCCCGACAGTGGAAACGCGGCTATTGCATGAGGGTCCTGAGCCATATTTAAGAGACTTAGGAGAGTGCTCTTTTGACTGGGGCCAGGACTCACCACCCACAACACCTTTACATTATGGAGGAGACATTCGCACGGGCGAGCACTACTCACATTTTCTTTAGGAAAAAAAAAAAATGTAGTATCCTCTAGCTCTCTGGATAACAAACAATCACTACACAAAATTGTTCATTTAATCCTGCTACTGGAAAACTACTGAAATTTGCTGAAGTGTGTATGCATGTTCATAAATTTGAATATTATCTATATGTAATGTAAGGCTGTCAAATTCGAAATTCAAATATTCATCGTAATTAAGATTTGGTGTTTGCCAAGCACTGACGATGACTTACATTTCGGCTAATACAGACACAGTGCAATGAAAAAGCAGAACACAGGTGTCTCGTGACACTTTTAAATGTTGAATTTCCTTTTAACCTGACACAGCATCTGAAAAAAAATGCAGCGTCACTTCACGAAACGCGTTTGGATTGAACGGCCCCCCAGAGGTGGAGGTCTTTGGCGGTTGTGTATTGACAATGTCTTGCTCTCTTATTAAGGTCTCGCTGAATAAGCATTAGGTACGCACACACAACTGTACTTAATGAAAAATACTGTGGTACCGCCGGTATTATGAAGCTGGAGTCCGTGGTAGTACAATAGCACCGTTATAGGCTTCTGTGCAACACTAAATTAACATAGAACCGTCTTTTGAAGCATTTCTATTCTCGTTTAACTTTTTTACTTAATATATGAGAACATAAACTCTCTTTACACACATTTGTTAATGGTCAGATATGTTCTTTGCGATAAACAATCGCTAAAACACGGTGCTTCTGCTTATTGGTTTATTTTGATTTGTTGTGCCCTCTTGTGGATGTAGGAGACAATGTTGATTTAAAAATCGGAAGTCTTGTAGATTTTTACCCCTACCTGAAATAATGTCTTTGAAATAATAAGAATAAGATTCAAATATTGGAAATATTTCATATTCAATTTAGTTCCCCAGCCCTGTTTACAGCACTTTTCTGCGTGTTCATATAGGGTCAAGACTGCGAGGAAACCATTCATGCGTGCATCAGTAACCCCTGTCAGAATGGAGGCACCTGCCACCTGAAGGATGGAGTGGAGAACACTCACTGGTGAGACAGACCTTCATCATCCTCATCATCATCATCAATACCTCCAATCTTTGCTGGTGTGCGCATACGTGTGAGACAGATAAAGAAATATTATTATCTTCTTTTTAGGGTTCAGCTCATGTTGAAAGCAGCAGAGTGGCTTTCATTTAGTACATTAAGTAAATGCTCAGATAAGTGTGTGTGGGTGTATCCCTGCTGATACGGTAATGAATAAACTTCATGGACAGAGTGTGTCTAATCTGTCTTAATCAGACTGAAGTGTCTGAAAGTGATCTGAGCTCACTCATGTACTTAATCAGCCAATCAAGAGCCTCTCTGTGGACATACACAGCAGAGAGATGTGAGTGTGATGAGCTCGGTTCAGCTGCAGTCTTACACACCGATTAGTGTTAATGAATCCTTTGTGTTGGTGAATGAAGGCAGTTTCATTTGAGCAGTTCTGCTTAACATGATAATAAGATACTGTAATTATAGCTAGATAGACACACACATACACACTGCATGGGGGGGTTTATGGAGGTCTGTCAAAGGTGAAGTTTGTAATTTTTTCAACGTTAAAATGGCTCATCTAATGCTCGATGGAAAGGCTGCTTGGAGTGTTTGGAAACTATTATTATTGGTGCTTGCTAAGCCAAGCATCACTATTAGGGTTGCCAACTGTCCCTTTTAATATTGAAACATCCCGTATTTATGGTGACACATTTTTTGTCCCTTATTTAGCATCTCACACACAAACAACTGAGAATGTTTCACAAACCGAAAGAAATGGACATGAAACACACCCTTTGCGTGAGTTGTGTGAGATATCAGCTGACACTTGACATTTCCCTCGTGATAAACATTATTAACTTCCAAAACAATGGCACTGTAATATCAGGACAAATGCACTATTTCTTTCCCATAAAAATCCATTTTAATGCATGTTTGCTTAAAAAAGCACCAAGTTTTGTACTAAGACAGTGGCCCTGGAAGGCCATATATATATATATATATATATATATATATATATATATATATATATATATATATACATACACAGTAATGTGCAAAAGTCTTAGGCACATAAGATGTTTCCCAAAAACATTTGTCTTAAGATGGTTATTTATATCTTCAGCTTTAGTGTGTCAATAGGAAAAATACATTTTAGACTCCCAAACATTACTTTTGCAAATAGAATAAAGTAGAAGAACAGGGAGCCCTGCAACAGATGGTATTGCCCCCACAGAGCCCCCCACTGAATATTGAGTCAGTATGGGATGACAAGAAGAGACAGAAGCAATTGAGACAGCCGAAATAGATAGAAGAACTGTGGCGAATTCTTCAAGAAGCTTGAACATCCTATCTGCCAACAACCAAGAGAAACTGTGTCCAGGTGTATCTAGGAGAACTGGTGCTGTTTTAAAGGCAAAGGTGGTCACACCAAATATTGGTTTAGCTTTTTTATGTTTACTGGACTTTGTATGATGTTAATTGTTAAATGAAAACTATTTATGGCATAATTTTTTAAGACATCATCACTATGCATCATTTTTCACAAGTGCCTAAAACTTATGCACAGTACTGTGTATATACATACAGTGCATCCGGAAAGTATTCACAGCGCTTCACTTTTTCCACATTTTGTTATGTTACAGCCTTATTCCAAAATGGATTAAATTCATTATTTTCCTCAAAATTCTATAAACAATACCCCATAATGACAACGTGAAAGTTTGTTTGAAATCTTTGCAAATGTATTAAAAATAAAGAAAAATTAAAAAAATCACATGTACACAAGTATTCACAGCCTTTGCTCAATACTTTGTTGAAACACCTTTGGCACCAATTACAGCCTCAAGTCTTTTTAAGTATGATGCTACAAGCTTGGCACACCTATTTTTGGGCAGTTTCTCCCATTCTTCTTTGCAGGACCTCTCAAGCTCCATCAGGTTGGATGGGGAGTGTCGGTGCACAGCCATTTTCAGATCTCTCCAGAGATGTTCAATCGGGTTCAAGTCTGGGCTCTGGCTGGGCCACTCAAGGACATTCACAGAGTTGTCCCGGAGCCACTCCTTTGTTATCTTGGCTGTGTGCTTAGGGTCATTGTCCTGTTGGAAGATGAACCTTCGCCCCAGTCTGAGGTCCAGAGCGCTCTGGAGCAGGTTTTCATCAAGGATGTCTCTGTACATTGCTGCATTCATCTTTCCCTCGATCCTGACTAGTCTCCCAGTTCCTGCCGCTGAAATACATCCCCACAGCATGATGCTGCCACCACCATGCTTCACTGTAGGGATGGTATTGGCCAGGTGATGAGCGGTGCCTGGTTTCCTCCAGACATGACGCTTGCCATTCAGGCCAAAGAGTTCAATCTTTGTTTCTCATGGTCTGAGAGTCCTTCAGGTGCCTTTTGGCAAACTCCAGGCGGGCTGTCATGTGCCTTTTACTGAGGAGTGGCTTCCGTCTGGCCACTCTACCATACAGGCCTGATTGGTGGAGTGCTGCAGAGATGGTTGTTCTTCTGGAAGGTTCTCTTCTTTCCACAGAGAAACGCTGGAGCTCTGTCAGAGTGACCATCGGGTTCTTGGTCACCTCCCTGACTAAGGCCCTTCTCCCCCGATCGCTCAGTTTGGCTGGGTGTCCAGCTCTAGGAAGAGTCCTGGTGGTTCCAAACTTCTTCCATTTACGGATGATGGAGGCCACTGTGCTCATTGGGACCTTCAATGCTGCAGAAATTTTTCTGTACCCTTCCCCAAATCTGTGCCTCGATACAATCCTGTCTCGGAGGTCTACAGACAATTCCTTGGACTTCATGGCTTGGTTTGTGCTCTGACATGCACTGTTAACTGTGGGACCTTATATAGACAGGTGTGTGCCTTTCCATATCATGTCCAATCAACTGAATTTACCACAGGTGGACTCCAATCAAGTTCTAGAAACATCTCAAGGATGATCAGTGGAAACAGGATGCACCTGAGCTCAATTTTGAGTGTCATGGCAAAGGCTGTGAATACTTATGTACATGTGATTTTTTTCGTTTTTTATTTTTAATAAATTTGCAAAGATTTCAAACAAGCTTCTTTCACGTTGTCATTATGGGGTATTGTTTGTAGAATTTGAGGAAAATAATGAATTTAATCCATTTTGGAATAAGGCTGTAACATAACAAAATGTGGAAAAAGTGAAGTGCTATGAATACTTTCCGGATGCACTGTATATATATATATAATGTTTTTTTAAATGAGTGATATATATACTGTACTATTTTTAACACAGTAGTCATTTACTGTCTACAAACGGATGATGCCAATATTAAACAGAAAGCTGGTTCGTTAAGCTTTAAAAAATGGAAAATTATAAAAAGCTTAATTATGGGAAGAAAATGCTTGACAGAAAATATTGTCTTATATTGTCCATTTATTTTGGCAAAAGAAGTGTTTATGAAAAGTGAAGATTGATAGAAATGTGGTTGTTCCTGGTCATTGTATTAAGGCGGTTTTCACTTTAAGCGTTTTAGCATCCGTTCACACCCAACGTGATTGTGCGTCCGTCCGAGCTATCTTTCAGTTGTTTTCCTATGTAGATAAGCTCTAGGAGGACCTCTTTAATCTCAGCGTCTCGCACAGGAGCCTGGCTGAACAAAAATGTTTTGTATTTAGAGCTGGAATGGCTTGTATTTGGCTGGTAGGACTTTGGCAACCCTAATCACTATTGCTCACACTTTTTGGGTTAGAAATTTGAACAAACCACTAATCTCGTCCCGCACTGTTTGTGCTATAGACATGCATTAAATCCTCAATTTTGTGGCTTGTTGAGGAGAGGTGTGCAATTACTTCTAAAGCAATCAGACTTACTTTTTTTTTTTTTTTTACCCTCCTACTGCGTTCTGGTCATTTTTGACCCAGGAGAGTTAGATAATAATTTTTAAATACCACATAGTTTTTAGTATGGGAACCAAAGTTTGTGACTTTGTCAAGACTATTAAAATACACATATTATAATTTTTTTTAGATTTTTTACTAAAATCGTTTAAGAGATATGACCATTAAAAAAAGTTACGTCTTTTGTGTTCGTGGGTCAATTTTGACCCGGGCATCAAATGTGGCTTTACACATGTTATTATTGTAAATCTATGAATTAGAGTTTTTCTTATAAACACTTTACTTACATTTATAATATTCTCCATACTCTCAAACACACTTTTTTTGTCTCGCACTGGGACTGCATCTTGTTTACAAACATAGATGGTAATAATAGATGATAACAGGTCCCACTACTCAAAAAAAGTGGGCATGAGACAATTATATCAGCATTAAGAATTTTGCTCATAGTGTTTGTCTGATTAAATGTAATGTGTGTGATACTAGGCTTATGTTGCTGCTACGTGTGTGTGTTGTCAGGTGTGTGTGTCCAGATGGATTTGATGGAGACGAATGTGAGATAAATATTGATGACTGTGAAGATAATGACTGTGAGAATAACTCTACCTGTGTTGATGGGATCAACAACTACACCTGCCTCTGCTCACCTGAGTACACAGGTAACACACACGGAAACACACTCATGCACGCTAAATGCTCTGTGCTCTCTGTGCTTGTTGTGTTTAACTGTCTGATGCTAACATGCAAATGTGCTGCTTGAGCTAACCTGTCAAACGCATCCTCTGTATTTCTTTGTTTTTCTGCCTCTCTCTCGCTGCTTGTTTCTCTTTCTACTAGCTGCTAATAATAATGAGGTGGAGAAAGGTTAGTTTACACTCTCTTTCAGTTCATTCGCTGCTTGCTGCTAGTGTGTCTGTGCTTGCTTGACGATTTATCATAGACAAACACATTGATGTTTTCCTTGCTGGGACACTCTGCTGTCAATAGAGCAGCATCGTTCTACTGTTTTTCAGTGTACTGGCATTTTATCAAATGGGATTAATCACAGACTACCATGCATGCACAAACACATACCTAATAGTTTAACCTCCTGAGACCCCGACGTGACTACTGTGTGCATTTTCCATTTCCCAGATTTGTTTTTTTTATATAGAGCAAATTGATGTCCTCATTTGTGGACAGCGGGACTAAGTTGTGAAATTTTAAGTAATACCAAGCTAAAGAAAGTCAGATTTTTTTAATCAGATAGTTTATTATGTGTCCAGGAGTGTTGATTATTCATGTTTTTGATATGTTACAAACATTACAGCTGATTTTCTATAAAGCTGAATTAATAATTCCAGTAATGTCCAGCATCATCCAATCACTGCCAACCATGTTAAAATAAAATGATACATTATAAATTCTGAATCTATGTACTGATTATCATTGTCACATGTCTGTCAAACATGTTGAGTGATCCAAACATCATCTGCAGTCTGAAACTGAACTTTTGATCAGATTTTAGGAGTGAGTGTACTTAGCTGCATAGAGAGCTATAGGATGCTCCCTTGCTCCCTATTTAGTGTATGACTTAACCTCCAGTGTGCTGTCTGTCTGCACTGGTCTCAGAACAGTTTGAAATGCACCTTATTTTCATCCTAACTCCATATAAAGCCTTTGAAAGCAACATTTTCCAGCTTTTGGATGAATACATTTATTCTCAATGTAAATATATAAGAACACATTTACTAAAGTTATCGTATTGTACAGTGATAACAAAAAATAAATAAAATTAAAATAAATAAAATAACAAAACTTAAATTAAAATGAAGCAAAATGACCCACAGATGTGTTAGTTGAAAAATCTATTTCAACTTCTGAGGGAACGTGGTCCTATTTTCCACATATGTGGACATCATGTTTATTAGCGCGCTTACGCACAAAAAATTTATGGATTTTTTTTTTCGTTAATATCTAACGAAACTAGAAATGTTACTCTTTACAACCAAACAGGTTCCAATCAAAAAACTTTAAGAGGTTTCTTACCAGAGGCACTTATGTCGGCGCTGCGCCCATAGCAGTGCTTCACGAAAATCGACGTCATGCTGATGTCACGTGATGCGGTGCGCCAGACGTTTAACCCTTAAAAATGAAAACGAATATGTCTAGCCCGTTGAAATGTAATCTTTTAGTCCATGTTGGCTTCACAAAATTGATAAACATTTATAGGATTTTCTACAAAACTATTTATTTTCTGACTTTAAAAATGTCATGTTGTGTAACCATCACGTAAAAGGTATTAAATACTTCCTTTGCACCTTGAAAACGTGAGCATACACAACTTAATTATTATTATTTATTTATTTATTTTAAAAAAAATAATCAATCATATTTTTCAAGGTGAACAAAAAATAGACTTAAAAAAATATCATGAATCTTTGAGTATATCAGTAAGTTTTCACAGGGTTACATCAAATTACCTGAACAAAATGTCTTTAAAAAAAAAATAATAATAAAATAAAATAAATCAAAATATTGATATTTAATTATATGATTTTGAGGGCCTAAATGGGAACTTTATTTACTTATTTACTTTGTCACATGACAACAAAATGTCTACCTACATGTTGATTACAGCACATAATGAAATATTAATAAAATGTAAAAAATAAAATTGTCTTCACTTCTTATTCTTTCTTTAAGAAATATTAATAAAAGATTATTCTTCTCATGCCAACATTTATTTTTTCGAGAATTTCAGCTTTTAATTTTATTTCTTTCTCTCTTTTTGTGCTATCTTTAAGCTTTTTTTTTTTATTTTATTTTTTTTACTAAACTTTAAGCCCCAGAAAAAAGAAACAAAAAATGACTTTGAACTCAGTAATTTAAATCATGTTCATCATAGATGATGTGTATTCAGGTAACTGTTCTGTTTGAATTTCATTTGAAATGTATTTTTGAATAATGTAAAAGATCTGGACAAAATGGTGAGCATCATGCCATTGACCCTCATGACAAACAAATTATAATTCTGGCATCAGTACAAAAACTGCTACACATTATGTAACATTTGAGTTTATAGTCAGAATTTAAAACATGAATGCATTATAAATACAAACGGAAGAGCCACGTTTGAAGCTATTGTAGAATAGCCGATAAATGCAGTTATGCACGGTTACACATCAGTTCCTATATTCTATATTAATGCACAGAGTTGCGTCCTACAATTACACTGTGTTTATGGGCATGTGCGGGTGTGACATGACACATTAAAATGAAATTGCTGCCATTATAATTATCAAAGCCGTCTACTCTGAAAGTCCCCATTGGCAACAGTTTTTTGAGTATATACTGTGGTATAAACAGTAAAGCAGAATCTCTACAGTTTGAAAGATTTCTATACTGTATATACCATCATAGCCCCAGATGCAACATAGTTTTTTTCCTAAAGAGAACATTTATTTGATCATTCTTTCTGTCTGATTGAAATGTATGTGTGTGTCTGTTGTGTAGGGGAGCTGTGTGAAGATAAGCTGGATTTCTGCGCTCCAGAGCTGAGCCCGTGTCAACACGACTCAAAATGTATTCTGACCGCTAAGGGCTTCATGTAAGTCTGATCAACACTACCTGAATCAGAATCACAGCCTCAAATGACATGAGTAGTGAGCTAAATAGATATTCACAAGCACAAGTTTATAGTGAAATAAATAGTAGGCTTCTTATTACATAAGCAGACATTATAAACACTATCTCATTTTGTGAGTGTTTTCTGTATAAAAGTTATTTGAGATTACTTGGTTATTTAAACACTGGTCCATTATTGTGCTGTCATCCAATTCATATTTACCTGTAACGGCAAAGCAAAATAAGTTTGTTCGCTGTCACAGGATGGTCAGACAGTCTCTTCCAGTCTAAGCGTCCGGTTCTTGGCCAGAATGCGTTGCAAAGTGAATAAGACTTTATGCCAATAACCAACTGTATCATGCCAATCTGAGTATGGTACTATGACACCTGGGTCAAAGAAGGAGAGAGGTCGGGAATCGGTTATCAGTGATGTTAAGAATGACCACACACACACACACAAGTCAGATTAAGTAAAAACAGCACACAGGCCATTCTGCAGTCACTCAAGTCTGTTGGATCCAAATCCTTTTTGGATTCGGTTTCATCACTCTCTCTTCCCTCCAGACGTCCCCTCTCTCTCGCCACTCGTCTTTTATTTCACTCATCTCTCCGCCAGGCCAAAACAATCGGCAGCGTTAGAAGCCATCAGATGTATGTGTGTTTTCTGTGCTCTGTTGATGTGTGTATGCGAGCAGCAGGCCAGATGAGTTCATTTGTGTTTTTATGCCCAGTGGTGCAAATGTTAACACAACACTAGAGATGCAGTCTCAGAGGTTCTGCACTGTGTTTGAGTTCTGATATTCCATTACAGATCTCCTGTTGGGTTTACTATAAAAATGGGTTTCAAAGATGATATGATGTGATATGATGGGATGATAAATGTGTTTATGTAGCTCTGAGAGCTTTTAGGGTTTGTGTACAGTCATGGAAAGAAAGTAGGCCCTCTTATAATTCCGTGGTTTTACATATCAAGTCAAATAACACCCTATAATTAGAGAAAGCTAGCCTCAGATTACACACAAAAATACAAGGTTTACTTTGTATTATTTCTAAAGAATCTACAACTGAATGGCTGAAGCAAAGAAAAAGTGTTTAGACTTGAACCCCTTTAAGATGCTGTGGTGGGAACGTAAAGGGATAATACACCCAAAAATGAAAATTCTCTCATTATTTACTCACCCTCATGATTTCCCAGATGTGTATGAATTTCTTTCTTCACCAGAACACGTTTGAAGAAAAACAGAAGAATATCTCAGCTCAGTAGGTCCTTAAAATGCAAGTGAATGGAGATTTCTCTTTTGAAGCTCCAAAAATCACAGACAGTCAGCAGAAACGTCATACATTTTTTTTTTAACTCTAAATCATGCTTCCGGTCAGCAGCAGTAAGCACGTGTGATGTAATCGTGTTTGAATCATTTTAAAACACGTGAGAACTGAGGCACATGCGTCACAGCCAGAATAGCAGCGCTGTTTACGAGTGAGAAGGAGGAACGCTGTACAGTAGCTTTGTTGGTTTTAGTTTTGATCTATTTTGATCTGTTTCTTTACTCACAATGGTGCATTTGTGTGCTTATCCTGGATGTCTGAACCGAGAGGAGAACGTGAGATTACATCCGTATCCATGGCAACGCGAATACATCACACGAGAGACCGCGTGATCTCCACCCTCTTGTGAAGCTTACCAGAAGCTTTTGATTCTAGTTAAAAAAATACATAATTATTGATCTTTCTTCACACCAAAAGTGATCGTGTCTCTTTAGAAGACATTAATTTAACCGCTGGTGTCGTATGGATGACGTTTATGCCAACTGTCTGGGGTTTTGAGCTTCAAAAGAGAAATCTCCATTCACTTGTATTTTAAGGACCTACTGAGCTGAGATATTTTTCTATTTTTCTTCAAACTTGTTCTGGTGAAGAAAGAAAGTCAAACACACCTGTGATATCATGAGGGTGAGTAAATAATGAGAGAATTTTCAGTTTTGGGTGAACTATCCCTTTAAGTTACTGAAAATGCTTTTATAGCTTCTACATGTTGGCTTATATTCATTTAAATGAATCTCCATGAATGAACAGTTAAAAATGTTTTGTATTTTTTTGCATTATCTTTGAGATCATCCACAGTATATGCATACACGTGTACTCATAAATGTTGATAAAATTAACTCTTCACATTTCAGATTTACAATCTTTTTCTTCCAAGTCAAAATATCGTCTTGCAATACTCAGATACGCAGATATATTGCTCTTTAGAATGAGAATGTTCCTCCCAATAGTGCCACCTGCAACCAGGTTTGAAACATTTCATGCTTCATGGCCGTGATGCAAACTAAAGCCTACTTGGTATTTAAAACAAAAACGATAAGCCCTTTGATATGTCCCACCCCAACTACCAGTTTCAACAGGACAGAGGTCAACACAGGAAAGAAAGCTGCACTTGTTGAGCAATTTCATGGTGTCTTTTGAGTTAAATATGAGGTTGTGATTTTTTAATGTACTGTGACAGTGACATTGTCTTGATGTGTGGTTATAGGTGTGAGTGCACTCCAGGTTACACAGGAGAGCACTGCGAGGTGGATTTTGATGATTGCGATGACAATAAGTGTAAAAATGGCGCTCAGTGTATCGATGCTGTGAATGGCTACACGTGTGTGTGTCCAGAAGGGTACAGGTAAATGCACAAACACACTAAAGCAATCATTCACAGGTCATAAACAGACCATTGTGAGATCACCATGTGACACATCTGTCTGTCTGTGTGTGTGCGTGTGCGTGCAGTGGGCTGTTCTGTGACTTATCTCCTCCGATGGTACTGCCCAGAACAAGTCCGTGTGACCACTACGACTGTGCCAACGGTGCAGAGTGTGTTGTCAAGGACACAGATCCTGTGTGTCAGTGTATCCATGGTTACGAAGGTGTGCGGTGTGAGAAATTGGTCAGCGTCAACTTCATCAATAGAGAATCTTTCCTGCAGATCCCCTCCAATCTCATTACAGAACAGGCCAATATATCACTTCAGGTACATATTACCTACAAATGTTATTCTTTTATTCTGTTTTGTGTGTGTTAGAGAGAAGAATTATGGTAATGTATCACTACATATGCATACAATATACACACTCATGCAGTGTGTGTGTGTGTGGGTTATAGATTGCCACAGATGAGGATAATGGAGTGTTGCTGTACAAAGGAGATAATGAACACATCGCTGTGGAGCTGTACAGAGGCAGACTGAGAGTCAGTTATGATTCTGGGTCTTACCCCCCTTCTGCAATCTACAGGTGCACACACAAGATTATTAAGATGTGTTTCAGGTGATGTGATCACAAGTGGTCAGTGCTACATACAGGTATCACAAAAAACACTTATGGAGGTAGTCAAAAACGCATGTGATCGCATCGCATTTGAGGTGTAAATGCCCATCCTGTATGCCACCCGGACAGCAACTTAGTGCCACCACTCACCAGTCAATCAACCACTGCACTTAACTCGTAAAACGTAAAGCCTGTAATTTTTCACACTTACATTTAAAAGTACACCATTCACACACACTGTGGACTAATTGCAAAAAATTGGTCTAATTTTTTCAGAAAACCCCCCAATAAAAACAAAGACTCAAATAATTCATAAGTAATATTGTATGTGTCTTTAATCTTTTTGTTTTTTGTCCCAACTTTGTAAGCATGTAATTCTGGTTCTGTTCACTCTATCTCACTTTAAAAAGTCTTATTTCATTTCACTAGATGGCAGCAAGTACTAGAAAAAAGTTTGTTTCTCTATCACATTCCATCACAATATACAGATCTGAAATGTAGGTGGCGCTCTAATGCATTTTAGTCCTTACAGATGTGCTCGTCCATAGACATTCAGTCTAATTTTAAGTTTATGCACCACTCTCATTGTTTCATTGAATATCTCGGCCTCTGAGTGGACTAGAAGCTCAATCTAGGTGACATTAGAAAGCTGAGACCCTCATCTTTGCGCGGATATATAATATTTTATCATCAATAGTCGAAAACATATTTTTATGATGAATTGTTATGCATGTTTTTAATGCTGGACTGCATATTTTGTTCTGGACATCTAAGACATTGGACTATTCAGCCAAGCAAACTCACAGACAAGTAAAAATAAACGGCTAATTTTTTAGACAACTGCCTAATGTAAAAGCAGATAGACAGTTTTTAGCTATATGTTTTCAGGCCTTATTTTGTTATTTTGTGTAACATAAATGCAAAAGTGATGGTATTCTCTGAAAAGTTCAGATTCTAAGCTTTCAAACGATACCTCAAATGCCTGACCACAAGAGTTTTAAACTTTGCTGGTACTCAGGTACCCCACTAAAACATTGGATAATTCTGCTGGAAATGTTGCCTTTGTGCTTAGATTAAATTCTGATTGCATCTGGGAGAAACAGCGTGCCAGTTTTGTTCACGCTTTCTTTGTCTTTTCAGACTTTATCACAGTTTATTATCATGCAGTAACACAGTTACATAGTGATTGATATACAGTATGTCGGAATTTAATCAGAGACCCTCCCCTCAAAATCTGAACACAAATGGTAATAGGAAACGAGTTGCATGGTAATACCAGGTGTAAACAGGTTTACAGTAATTCTGCTGGTACACACACTGATAGGTTTACTAAGACAAACATGTGATAGGGTAAAGAGAAGTGGATGATCCAATAAGCAAAAACCCAGGAAGCCTCTTTTATCTTTGAACGGTAATTTTTTTCTCTTAGTAGTTAGAGAAAAATATCAGTTATTAAATATTTTCTAAGGCAAGAGCAAGGTAGGAAATTAACTTTTTTTGCACACCAGCCACAGTAGCTGGCGATTGCCCAATTTTACCAGCCACTTTGATTCTTTCCCACACACTTTAATTTTTCATTTATATATTATTATATGGTGTTTTATCATTGAAAAAATAACTTATAACAACATATTATTATTATCAAAATGATAATTGTGTAACATACACATGGAGGCTAAAGAGTAGACAAGCACAGAAGAGACACTTCTTGTTCAAGCGCTATTTATGAGGTTATACTGAATTAATTTCACCTGTAACTCCAATGCTGATGCATGCCCTTTGCATTAAATAACTGTCCAGTAACTCTCTCTCGCTCTCTCTAGTGCGGAGATGATAAATGATGGCAGTTTTCATGTAGTGGAGCTGGTGGCAAAGGATCAGTCTCTGTCTCTATCCATTGATGGAGGTAGCCCCAAATCCATCACTACTGCCAACAATCCCAGCACGGTACCCAGCCCTGCTCCGCTTTACGTTGGTGGTATGTAATATCTAAACATTTCTGCTGTAATATCTTTTTAAATGTTGTAATTTTCTTAATAATCTTCTTAAATAATAATCTTTTCTCCTCTCAGGAATTCCTCAGCAGTCTGGAATGGCCTCTCTGCGTCAGGGCTCTGGGAGGAACGGCTCTAGTTTCCACGGCTGTATCAGAAACCTCTACATCAATGACCAGCTCCAGGACCTCACCCAGTTCTTGCTGCAGGAGGGGGTGGTGGCAGGCTGCCAGCCATGCCAGCGGAGTGTGTGCTCTCATGGGCAGTGCCATGCAACCGGTCACTCGTCCTTCAGCTGTGAGTGTGAGGCGGGGTGGACCGGGCAGCTGTGCGACCAGCAGATCAACAACCCATGTGATGGGAACAAGTAAGAGGCTAAAAAATGCAAACACAACCACAATCTTTCTTCCTTTATACTTTTATCTATAGCATTTGTGCTGTTGTGGACGGTAAGGTACAAAGGCAGGGTTCCCATGCTTTTTGATCAGTGAATTGTTGTTGGTGATTACAGGATAAGGGTTTTTATAAAATCGTTCTGATTTAGACAGATTCACTAATGAATTATCATTCATACAACCTCAATGCTAAAAAAGTTTGGACAGAAAAATGCAAAAAAAAAAAAAAGGAGTGATCTGTACACTCTATTCATCCTGTGCTACAATGAAAACACTACAACAACAAATTATTTGATGTTTTATCTTGTGATTAAATTATTATTATTATTATTATTTGTTAAATCACATGATTGCAACATGCTTCAAAAACATTGGGACAGTTGAGTGTTTATCACTGTGTAACATCCCCATTTCTTCTAATAACACTTATTAAGCGCCTGGGCACTGAAGACACATATTTGTTTTTTAGTAAGTGGAATTTTCCCCCATTCATCTATTCAAATGCGCAATTGTACGCCCCGTTCGGACCTTCGTTGCCAGACTTCATGCTTCGTAATTCTCCACACGTTCTCAATTGGAGACAGCTGCACTCTCTGCTTACGCAGCCATGCACTTGTAATCCAGGCAGTGTGTGGTTTGAAGTTGTCCTGCTGGAAAATGCAGGGACGTCCCTGGAAAAGAAGGTATCTGGATGGCAGCATATGTTGCTCCAAAATGTGGACATATCTTTCTGCATGGTTGGTTCCCTTACAGATGTGCAAGTTACCCACGCCATGGGCACTGACACACCCCATACCATGACCATACCACCCCATGGCTTTTTGGACCTTGGATGGATGGTCCTTTTCCACATTGGCCCTGAGGACACAATAACAGTTAAAAAAAAAAAAAAATGATCTGAAATGTGGACTTGTCAGACCACAAAACACAATTCCACTGTTCTACTTTCCATCTCAGATGAGACCGAGCCAAGAGAAGTCGCCTGTGCTTCTGGACAGTGTTGATGTATGGCTTCTCCTTTGCATAGAGTAAAGCCTGAACTTGCATCTGTGGGTGCAGTGGCGAATGGTGTTGACTGACAAAGGCTTACCGAAGTCTTCCCAAACCCATATCATGATATCCATTATGAATGCCGCTTTTTAAGAAAGTGACATCTGAGAGGTCCATGATCACGTGCATTCAGAAGTGGTTTTCCAGCAGGACAACACCAAAATACATTCTCAAGAGGTGCAGGTGCTAGATTGGCCTGCCAACATTCCTGTCCTGTCTCTAATTGACAATATGTAGTGCATTATGAAGCACACAATACGGCAGCTGAAGACCTTCATAATGGATCGATGGGGGGAAATTGTGCTTGCTAAACTTAACAAACTTGTGTCTTCAGTGTTCAAATGCTAAATAAGTGTTATTAGAAGAAATGGTGATGTTACACAGTGGTTAACACTTGACTGTCCCAGCTTTTTTGGAGTGTGTTGCAATCATTTGATTTGAAATGAGTTACAAAATTAAAAAATAAAACTAAATTCACTAGGTAAAACTTCAAATAATGTGTTGTTGTAGTGCTTTAAATATAGCACAGGGTGAAGAGAATTTACAAATCATTCCTATTTGCTTTTATTAGCATTTTCCATACTGTCCCAACATTTTTGGAATTGGGGTTATAAATTGAACATCAGTGGCTTCCTAGTTTTGTTCTACGTAAGAGCTATATCCAGACAATTAAACATTTAACATCAAAACACAGCTAGAGAAATGTATACTCTTAAACATGTCAATGTCCTTTAAAGATTGTATTCATTTTTATCACTTTTTAAGGCCTGGTAAATGCAATTTCCAAATTTTCTGATTTTCCCAGGTTTTCCATGATGGTAGGTTGGTCCATAAAGTTATATGTACTTAAAGTGCTATGTAAACACTCTTTGTTTTCCTTGTCTGTCTTAGATGTATCCACGGTTCCTGTCTACCCATAAACTCATACTCGTACAGCTGTCGCTGTCATCCAGGCTTTGCAGGTGTATTGTGTGATGAAGAGGAACAGATGAGTCCCTGTCAGTACATAGCGTGTAAACATGGGCGCTGTCGTGTGTCTGGGCTGGGGAAAGCCTATTGTGAATGCAACAGCGGCTACACAGGGCAAAACTGCGATAAAGGTATGACATGCTCAGATTCTTAAAGGGTCACTTCTGTCTGACATAAAGGGATTGTTTTACCCATAATTTGATACTCAATTAAGTCAGCTGTGCTTAATATTGCAACTTTTGTTTTTGTCACCAGTGTCCTAACAGTCTTAAAATGCTTACAGTATATTATAAATGTGTTCTAGTGCTTTCATGCGAAACTGCTTCTGTGTAGATTACTGTTGATGTTGAAATGCTAACTCCTCAGGGAACTAGTCTCGCACTGTTATTTTTCTTCTTATTATACTAACGTTAATTTTTAACCTTCCTGAAACCCTCAAGCTGCTACTGAAAGCGGTATGGACCCCACTCAGGTCCGCCAGGTGAGGGGTGTGTGCATGTGTGTGTTCAGGTTTTTTTTTTTTTTTGGCAGAGATTTAGCTCTTATTTCCTCTCTTCAACTGGTCAAGTGGTCGTAAAAAAAGCAACACCTTTGGTATTCGCGGTCAAAATAGACTGACCACTGAAAATGTATGGGTAAGACCAAAAAACAGAGATTTTTTTTTTTTTATCTGTCAAATACAATCAATAAATAAGCCACAATGCAGAAAAAAACAGACAGAAATTACAGGGTGAGACTCTAAAACATCCTTAGTGCAAAACATACACACCCACTCACACACAAACACACTTACACATACACAAAAATTAACTAGTGAGACTCTAGCACAGAGCTTTTTTTTTTTTTACATTTGTCAAAGAAAATAAATAAATAAATGCTAAAAAGTCACAATGCTAAACACGCACTCAGAAATGAAGTGGTGAGATGATAACACACTCACAATACAGAACACACACACACACACACACACACACACACACACACACACACATGCAAAAAAAATAAAAAAATACTATAGAAAATTTAAAATTGCAAAATGTTTACTCTGATTCTCTTTTATACTCCAATTGAATTTTCTGAATTTTGCAGTTAATTTCTGTGTCCTGATGTTAATTTTCTTTACATTATTATGTATTTACTTTGAGTTATAATTTTTTTTTTTGTTTGAAATACATTATTGGTAGAAAAATGCTTATACTGTGTCTTTGTAACACCATGGTCAGGTTTGATTGCAAGCATAATGACATTACCTGCCACTGAAACCGCCACTTCAAATCAAATTATAAATGCTATACTTTGACAGATAATAGTTTAATAATGTCTATATATGTTGCTTGGGTAGCTCAATGAGTATTGATGCTGACTACCACCCCTGGAGTCGTGAGTTCGAATCCAGGGCGTGCTGAGTGACTCCAGCCAGGTCTCCTAAGCAACCAAATTGGCCCGGTTGCTAGGGAGGGTAGAGTCACATGGGGTAACCTCCTCGTGGTCACAGTTAGTGGTTCTCGCTCTCAATGTGGTGCATGGTAATTTGGCCGTGGATTGCGGAGAGTAGCATGAGCCTCCGCGGTGTCATGTACAGCGATCCACGTGATAAGATGCGCGGATTGACGGTCTCAGAAGCGGAGGCAGCTGAGACTTGTCCTCTGCCACCCAGATTGAGGGGAGTAACCGTGCCACCACGAGGACCTACTAAGTCGTGGGAATTGGGCATTCCAAATTGGAAGAAAAGGGGATTAAATAATAATAATAATAATGTCTAAATATATATCCAAATGCATATCTTGTGATAAAATATTAAATTAGGTTACAAGCCATCAGACTACACAGTAGGTGGCTACAGACATCTATTGGCTGTTACTGGCATGACATGGTTTTCAAGTCATGTTATTTAGATTTTGTTTACAAGATGACAGCAATCTGCCTCCAATTTATGTCACATTCTTATATTTTCTTCATGTTTCAACTTATAGAAGTGTAGGTTCTGATTTGTTTTTTTTAAAGAGCTTATTTGTTTATGCAAATTAATAGTACAATTTAGAAATGTGCATGTAAATAAGATCAAAATTGCATAAAATCCCAAAAGAAATGCATAATTTTATTGTTCTTACTTCAGGGGAGAAAAAATAGTATCAATGTCATCATTAAAAAAAAAGGGTTACACATCGAACCCTTCCGGTCAAAAATGACCATGAATACCAAAGTGAGGTGCCATTTTTCAATACCATAGGTGTGTTAAGCTCTAAGGTGCACTTATGTTCCATATCCCCTCCCCACAAGCATGTTCTTCTCTTTTTCTTTTTCTACTTTTATTCTGTGTTTTCTTAGGGGTCACCTTTCAGTTTCTCAAGAAAATATAGTGGCCAGATCATTATTGATATATTGAATGTAATATATTTTGTGTATACTATATATGCAACCAAGTGCTCAATCATTTTCTCTCTGTAGAGATGGCGTGTCGGGGGGAACGGGTCCGAGATCACTATCAGACGCAGCAGGGCTACGCAGCGTGCCAAAGCACAGAGAAGGTCTCCCGTTTAGAGTGTCGGGGCAGCTGTGGGGACGGGACCTCCTGTTGCGCCCCCCTCCGCAGCAAACGCAGGAAATATACCTTCCAATGCACAGACGGATCCTCTTTTGTACAGGAGGTAGAAAAGGTCGTCAAGTGTGGCTGCACAAAATGTCAATCCTAAATAATGAAAAAGAAGAAATACTTACTCATGCCCCCCTCTACTCTCCTCTCTCCCTTCTTGATTGAAGTCCCCTGTCTTTTTTCGTCAGTGTTGGACTAATGTGTTTTTTTTTTTTTTCCTTCAAAGGAGATGGATTACTGTAAGATAAAGAACAAACCTATTTTTTATTATGAAGCGGAGAAAAAAAGACAAAAAATTGATTTTAGAGTTTTTTTTTTTTTTTTTATTTGCCATCATTTTAGGAACTGTGCCCTTTTTAATTATTTGTAAAAAACATTTTTTTTTTTTTTTTTTGCAAAATCACCTCAGTCAAGAATGAATAGGACGCACACTCTGTTGACACCTTTCGCTTTTTTGTGCCATACTTTTACGTGGTTTTCTGGACTTCCGCTAACTCATTTCACCTGGACTTTGTTAAGGTGAGATATAGTATCACCATGGTGACTGCAAAGGGATTTGCCTCCATTTTCTGACAGTGTACCTTTCCAAAGCACACGTAATCATAACTGCTTCCGTTCGTTCACAAACAATTTTGCACACCTTAACCACTAGGTGTACACAAATGATCAAACATGTGCACACACTTACACACACATGCACACTCTCATCTGATCACCTTGTAAACCATGTGTATTTATTGTATCAAAATACTGTCACATTACTTATATTCAGTATAGCCCTTCTTTTCACAGGAGTTACAGTTGGAATTTCTTAATATATATTAATTTATATTCGTCCTTTTACTGATTTAAATCACTCCTAGCTTACTGAGTAGGATACCTAACGTTGTGTCTCCTTCATTCGGTTGGTTTGACCAATGGGACTGTTGTATTTACCATAAAAAAGAAAACGTTAAAAAAAAAAAAAAAAAAAAAAATTAGTGGTGTTATAAATCTTCAAATGTGAAGTGAAAACCTTGTATATTTTTGTCGAATCTCCTAAAAATTTGTATGGTGGCACAGACGTGCTTTATATTAGAGTTTAAATGTATAGTTCAAATTTCCCCATGTATCTGGTACAGACCGAACACCATAGTTCAAAAAATAACAGTAGAGACCATAGCTGTCCATAAACATCTTTGTAAAATGTTCTCCTCGTAAATCCTTTTTAAATGATACAAATAGAAAGAAAAACAAACTGTGACTTTTTTCTAAATGATACTACTTTGTTTACCACTCTGTTTCCCCAATGTTAACATATTGCTGCTAAATTGGTATTGTAGACTTTGGATGATGATGCTGATGTTTATTGTAGAGGACGTTGCTCATTCATTGATGAGCACATTGTTTTATTGACCTATGAATAAAGATGTCCCCCTCCCTCGACCAGGTTGTTCGTCTGTATGCAGTGCTTATGCAGTCTCCAAACACAACTTATGATGAGATGCTCGGCAAAAATCACACACAGCAGATTACACGATCAGGCTGGCAAAACTTCAGCTATGCCATTTAACATTGTGGTTTAAAACATATGATAAAAATAATGATAGTTCTTCACAGTCAGGCTACTATGGGAACATAAAATGGTTAACCTTCACTAACAGAAGTGTGTGTGTGTGTGTGTGTAATTGAGAGATAATTTGAGAGTGAAGGTTGTTCACTATTAACAGCTGAAATTTGCCTGTTTGTGTGTTTGCTTTTACAGATCATATAATGTAGTGATTAAATACATATAAACCTATATATATATATATATACCTATAAAAATATATATAGGCTATAAAATGTTCATATGTAAAACACATTCTTCATTGTCACCGGCAGGTAGTGACATAGATCACTCATTACTTCATGTCTCATGCTGCGTTTGCTCATTTATTAAGACTAAATCAGCAGGTAGGTGCATATTGCGGCACCTTTTTGCAGCCCGTTCGGCCCTGTTTTGCAGGCAGCCCACAGGGAAAAGTCCCGATTCTCCCTATGGCCAGTCCGGCCCAATTCCCTTTCAGATACAATCCTCTTTGAGCAGGCCTAGTCTAATAAACATCCTGAAATTGCAAAGGTACCTGTAAATCTTATGAATATAAATTTACTAATGCTGACGTTGCTTATTAATCCTATTAGAATGACTCGTGCACACGTTTCAATGTCTTAGTTGCAGCCAGGGCCGTCGCAAGGTATTCAGGACCCCTTTCCTATTACAAAATACAGTTTAGTATTTGATGTGGGCCCCCCCTGGAACTGTGGGCCCCTAGAATCATTACCACCTGTCACCCCACTAGCTACGGCCCTGGTTGCAGCCAGTCAAATAGACGTACTGGACAAACAACCATAGTTTTCCAAAGAAGAGCTCTGCTGCCATCCGGTGGTCAAATGACACCATTGCACTCAGTCCTCCACATGTCACACAAACCAGGGAGATCTACTGGTTGTTACTTTTTACCTCAGCAGTATCAACCAACCAACCATATCTATGTACAGCAAAAAATACAAAGAGTAGTATGCTATTCTGTATTTATCTACTGTTAAGTCTTTCAAACATGAAACCATTCCTCCTCCAGAGTGTTTTTATCTAATGCTGTTTTCACATTTTCAGGCAGTCTACCCGTGCTGTATCTAAGACTATAAATATTTGCCAGTATTGCAGCGGGCATTTGTGTTGCAGTGATAGTGTGTATCACTGTATTATTTCAGTGAATTGTTACAATAAGTAGAAAAATAATTTTTTGATGACCAAAGCATCAACAGATCACAGTGTTAAGATTTCTCTGCTATTGGTCACTTAAGCCTGAATATGCACATGACTTGTGCGGAGTCTGATGAGTTGGCTGATTATCTCTACATAGTGCATCAAACTTTGATGTTGGCTTGACAAAGCCTTGTCTGAAAGTTTTAAACAGACTAAGCCACTTGAAAGGGTACTTTAACACAAAGTTATTCCTAAACAAAAAAATTAACTGAAGGAAAATTGTACTGTGGGGGGCCGTGCTGTGAAACTCATGAATATTAATTATGCTATGCACAGTAAAAGATTCTTTCTTAATGACAGATTCAAGCACCCAGATAAATATTTAGTAATCTTGGGATTTTTTTTTTAGTCAGTAGATGAACACATAAACCTAAAAATATTTTTAGCGAAATTTGCCGTCTTCTGCCTGTTTCTGTTCGAATGGCCTTTTATCAATAAAAATGGGGTGCGTGATGACGTCATGTTTTAAAAACAAAACCACTTTGTCGCATAAGTTTTGGTTTAAGCCGTTTCCATACAGAAATGTGTGTATATCGCTAACTGTGCACCTTTCACCTCCCAGATGTCCCTAATTCTGAGGTAAAAAGGTTTAGATTTCAAATATTTAACAGTTTTAAAATGTTCAAAAGATCGTTTCCTGAAAGTGAACTCGGCATTGGACAAATAGTTCTGATCTTGAAAAAGTCTTGAAAAAAGTCTTTTGAAAACTTTGAAAAGGAGGAGTCCTGAAATGAAATTCTAAAAATCTTAAATTCTCTTTTGATGAAGAAAGAAACTCCGATACATCTTGGATGGCCTGAGGGTGAGTAAATTATCAGCTAATTTTCATTTTTGGTGTACTATTCCTTAAACTACTATGTACTAACATTAAATACATACAAGACTATTTATTTACTGTGTAACTACATGTTGTTCTGCAAAAAATCCACATTTGCTTCTACCGAGGTTGGGTTAGAGGTAAAGTTAACAATGTAACTACAAATGTAATTAAATACAGGTACTTTAAATGTAATTACAATGAAATAACATGTATGTACATAAGTACATTGTAGCAAATGGTTAAGTACATCGTAGTTAAGGCCACCTAATATAAAGTGGGTCCAATGATTTTTATTTATAGCTGTCGGGTCGGATTTGGCACAAAATCACAGGCATAAGGTCCAGCTGTGACGCGACTCACGTGAGTGTCGGAGAAGAATGCAACAGCTGTTAAGCTGTGGCATGAAATCACTCTCCTAATGGATTTGCAAATGTTTGGTGAAGTGGTTTACCTGCTATAATGCTTGTAAATGTTTTCAGGTAGGGTTGTTGAAGCTTAAATTGGTTGTCATGCTTTACTAAATCAAACATAACTTTAGACAATGTAAAATTGCATCTAAAAGCCTACAGGTACAAGGTAGTTCCCAATGAATGTACGCTCATCTCAAGTTATCTATGATGTACCAATTTCATAGCACAGGAATGTATTTACATTTACATTTATACATTTGGCAGACGCTTTTATACGAAGCGACTTACAGTGTACTTATTACAAGGACAATACCCCCAGAGCAACCTGGAGTTAAGTGTCTTGCTCAAGGACACAATGGTGATGGCTATGGGGATTGAACCAGCAACCTTCTGATTACCAGTTATGTGCTTTAGCCCACTACACCACCACCACTCCATGTATTGGCTAGTCATTTGTTTAGTGTGTAACCATCTCTCTATTATAACTTTACTGCCAAAGAAACGATTGAATGTTCATAATTGTAATTGTTATATGGCATATTTCTGCATATTATTTTCATGGTCAAAAAAGTATATTTCATCCAAGTAATTACTGAACCCTTGTTTTGCATTTTTATAATAGTCTTTTTGTTTGCAGTCCATAGATCTACTATTGTAGTATTACAGTTCACTTGCAATCTCCACTGAGATTGTAGATTGTAATATAAAAATATGTTTCTTCAATTTAAGTCACATCAGCCATTTCACGAGTTTCACCACTTAAACTGATATGTGCAGTATAATAACATTAATGTGTAGTGGAAAAAACACTTGAATAATCATACAGTGCATCCGGAAAGTATTCACAGCGCTTCACTTTTTCCACATTTTGTTATGTTACAGCCTTATTCCAAAATGGATTCAATTCATTATTTTCCTCAAAATTCTACAAACAATACCCCATAATGACAACGTGAAAGAAGTTTGTTTGAAATCTTTGCAAATTTATTAAAAATAAAAAAACGAAATAAAATCACATGTACATAAGTATTCACAGTCTTTGCCATGACACTCAAAATTGAGCTCGGGTGCATCCTGTTTCCACTGATCATCCTTGAGATGTTTCTAGAACTTGATTGGAGTCCACCTGTGGTAAATTCAGTTGATTGGACATGATTTGGAAAGGCACACACCTGTCTATATAAGGTCTCACAGTTAACAGTGCATGTCAGAGCACAAACCAAGCCATGAGGTCCAAGGAATTGTCTGTAGACCTCCGAGACAGGATTGTATCGAGGCACAGATCTGGGGAAGGGTACAGAAAAATTTCTGCAGCATTGAAGGTCCCAATGAGCACAGTGGCCTCCATCATCCGTAAATGGAAGAAGTTTGGAACCACCAGGACTCTTCCTAGAGCTGGCCGCCTGGCCAAACTGAGCTATCGGGGGAGAAGGGCCTTCGTCAGGGAGGTGGCCAAGAACCCGATGGTCACTCTGACAGAGCTCCAGCGTTTCTCTGTGGAGAGAGGAGAACCTTCCAGAAGAACAACCATCTCTGCAGCACTCCACCAATCAGGCCTGTATGGTAGAGTGGCCAGACGGAAGCCACTCCTCAGTAAAAGGCACGTGATAGCCCACCTGGAGTTTGCCAAAAGGCACCTGAAGGACTCTCAGACCATGAGAAACAAAGATTGAACTCTTTGGCCTGAATGGCAAGCGTCATGTCTGGAGGAAACCAGGCACCGCTCATCACCTGGCCAATACCATCCCTACAGTGAAGCATGGTGGTGGCAGCATCATGCTGTGGGGATGTTTTTCAGCGGCAGGAACTGGGAGACTAGTCAGGATCGAGAGAAAGATGAATGCAGCAATGTACAGAGACATCCTTGATGAAAACCTGCTCCAGAGCGCTCTGGACCTCAGACTGGGGCGAAGGTTCATCTTCCAACAGGACAATGACCCTAAGCACACAGCCAAGATAACAAAGGAGTGGCTCCGGGACAACTCTGTGAACGTCCTTGCCAGAGCCCAGACTTGACCCCGATTGAACATCTCTGGAGAGATCTGAAAATGGCTGTGCACCGACGCTCCCCATCCAACCTGATGGAGCTTGAGAGGTCCTGCAAAGAAGAATGGGAGAAACTGCCTAAAAATAGGTGTGCCAAGCTTGTAGCATCATACTTAAAAAGACTTGAGGCTGTAATTGGTGCCAAAGGTGCTTCAACAAAGTATTGAGCAAAGGCTGTGAATACTTATGTACATGTGATTTTTTTCGTTTTTTATTTTTAATAAATTTGCAAAGATTTCAAACAAACTTCTTTCATATTGTCATTATGGGGTATTGTTTGTAGAATTTTGAGGAAAATAATGAATTTAATCCATTTTGGAATAAGGCTGTAACATAACAAAATGTGGAAAAAGTGAAGCGCTGTGAATACTTTCCGGATGCACTGTATTAAAATATGTAATGAAGAGTGTTGTTCATCTTCCTAAAAATGTTTAAATGAATAACATAATATCAACAAACATAATGTCATGACTTCTGCTCTGCAGGTAAATATCTCCAAGTCCTCATTCCATGAGATTCATCCGCACAGAAGAGCAATGCCCAATCACAAATGACGTAAAATGTTTCTCCGCAAGTTGCTTGCTATTTTAGGTTTTAACCACGGTTGCTGCTAGAGCATTAAGTGAAAAGTCAGCTACAAGCAGCAAATTACTTGGGTCATCATGGTCTGCCCTTCCGTGGGCATGACGAGTGGAAACAGTCATACAGCTGGGGAAATGTTACGTTATTTTGGGGGAAATGGACAGTGCAATAAGTGTTAGGATGGAATGAACATATGGACAGTATACATTACACATTATACAATTATATTGTGAACCTTCACATTGTCGAAAAGGTATTAGCCATTACATTTGGACTCTCTGAACAGCTGCAGGAGTCTTGCCTTGTTGTCTTCAAAGCAAAAGCTCTGATCAGAAGCACCCAACAGCACCTTGAGACCAGATCTGACACTGAATTGGAGACAGGTGTTTCACCTGTGTTTACAGCCACAGAATCCAAGTCCCAATCAGCAAGACTACAGATACAATTATCAGCACTCTTGAACGGGTATCTAATTGATTCAACTACTGGATCTAGAGAGAGCATGGGGGTAGACAACACGAAAAGGGTGTACTTCTCTGTCATTGATTGTTTTATTGCCAAATTCTGTCGCAGGTTCAGTGACGACGACGATTTTCTATAAATCAGAAAAAGCTCACCCTTGTTCTTGGATTCAGCAAAAATTGGTGCATTTGCAAAATACTATGCTGCACATATTGATGAAGTCATCCTTGAATCCCAGGTCAGCTCTGTGAGGACTTTTTTTAAACAACTGATGGCAAACCAACAAATAACAACAACATTTCTCAGAGTCTCATTCGACTGCAGTCTATGCCAGTAGCCTACATCGAGTTGATAAAACTACTCTAAATTTTGGTGACCTTACCGATCACAACGGCTACCAACAAAGCTTTTTTTTCTCTCTCCTTAAACTGGGAGAAGCCACTCATGGAAAGAAACTACCGCCTGATGTTGGATGGGCTGGATCTAGTGCCATGCCATTGTCTGCACCCTTCTCAGTCACAGAGTTCAAGAGACAACAGCACCTTTCAATGAAATTTCAAATGTAAGGGTGTCCAGCAGAGTGGCAGAGATGATCAGGCTGAGATTCTAATAGAAGACATCCAATGCATCCTTTCAGGACATCCTGCTTTGGAGCCATGCCAGGTTGTTGGCAGGGCAGAGGCTAACCCAGTTGTTAACCTTTGGAACAATCGCAATGAAACCACCAGGGCCCTCTTAATTGTCTCTGACATTTCAGAGCCTTGGTTGCAGCTTTAACGGTGGAGAAAGCTACAAACCCAAAGCCCTTGCTGCGACCATTCTACATAATCACAGTGACACTCAATTGTTCCAAGTGGAGATAGGAGTGTGCAGAGCTGTCCGCTGCCCAAGCTGTAGGGCAGATTGGAGATGTTGAGGCATACACCCTGGTGCTGGCTCTTGATGCCTTTTCTCGCTGAATTCTTCTTTCAGCCAGACGCACCTCATTAAATTTGTAGTACAAATACAGAATTTTGATGGCTCTCTCGGCAGCCTCAAAGCTTGCATAGTAACAAAGCCATAGCTCTTCAATCCATTTTAGTCGCACACCACTTTGAAAGACAGGATTGCTTCAAGTCATGATCGTGCCTAAAGTTTTGGTCTGTTCTGTTCAGAATGAGTCCTCTTCATCAAAAATAGCGCCTGACACACTGCTGTGTCTGATCTGCAAGGATCTTCTGACTGATGCTGTGGTTATCCCATTGCAGAAACTGCTACCTTGAGTTTCTTTCTAAATAATGTTTGCTTGCACAATCTATTGTTCACAGGTATCTGAACAAGTCGCTGGAGTCTGTACATTTCAGCCCACCTGCAAAAAGTCAAATATGTCTGCTAATTCTTTGAGTGCCAACAACTTATTTGTGGCAAGTATGATCACAATTTTACACTTCAAACCTTTTCCTCTATGCAGGCATTTCTGTTTTAGCACGAAAACTCCAACTTCATCTTAGGTGGAGAGATGGGACAAATACCAGCAGGTCCAGAAATTTCCCTCCTTACATTGCTGAGACTTATGATGCCCAAACGTCATACCCTTCTACGAATGTGTGTGTGTGCGCGCTGCAGAGAGTTTGAAGTGAATAGTGAATTTCAACAACGGCATCTGTGACTGAAAACTACTGCGTTTGAATGATGCTGCATCCATGCCTGTGAAAGTCAGTGAAAGTCCAATATGATATACGTACCTAATAAGTTACCTAATTAATTTCTTTAGGGGTAAGCACACCATTAATATAGGTTATTAATTTCCCCAATTTGGAATGCCCAATTCCCAATGCTCTCTAAGTCCTCGTGGTGGCGTAATGACTCGCCTCAATCCGGGTGGCGGAGGACGAATCTCAGTTGCCTCTGCGTCTGAAACAGTCAATTCTGCGCATCTTATCACGTGGCTTGTTGAGCACGTTACCATGGAGACATAGCGTGTGTGGAGGCTTCACGCTATTCTCTGCGGCATCCACGCACAACTCACCACGCGCCCCACCGAGAGCGAGAACCACATTATAGCGACCACGAGGAGGTTACTCCATGTGACTCTACCCTCCCTAGCAACCGGGCCAATTTGGTTGCTTAGGGGACCTGGCTGGAGTCACTCAGCACGCCCTGGATTCGAACTCACGACTCCAGGTGTGGTAGTAATTTAGGCTATTGTTAAAAGTAATGCAGCCTTTCTAAAACTTTGACAATAGTTAGCACAATAATTTAATGTTGGTTACTGTAACAAAGGCTACTGAAAAATCAGGACAAACGTTGATGTTGGCTTGTCAAAGCCTTGTTTGAAAAGCTTGAATTTCGAAGGTTTTATTGGCCTAACAGTTGGAAGGATGGACAAATTAATAAAATACTCTTAACACATCCAAAATAAATAAATAAATAAATAATAATATAAATTGTTTGCAACTAATTTCTTGGTACAAAATGCCATTTTATTGAGTTCATCACACATGTCATAAGATGCTCATTTCAAACTGTTGCCATAGAGCTCATTAATTACATGATATAACAATAATGATAGCATTAACTATGAAAGAAAGAAAGAAAGAAAGAGACTGCATTAGTCATTGTCAAGAGTCACACCGAGGTTGACTCAACCCAAGGAAGAAATGTTTTTTTGTCATTTCACAGACACCTGCTTGCCCTGAGTGTAATCTCTGGGATTATACTTTGAGCTGGTTGTGCTGAAGATCTAATACAGTGGTATTCTTTAAAGGCGAGTTTCAGCTTTGATCTCAGCCTAACAGATCTCCATTATAACGTACATCAGGCTTGGCCCTCGTTCATCTCTACATTTAGGGTAAAAGCACATTTGGTGAAAATTCAAAACGCTGTTTGATGACACTTCCAAATGGATGTTGAATTAATATTTTCTCCTGTCTCTTTTCACTAGCATTTCCTCCATGTGATGCCTGAATGCTTGATAGATATGGTGCTCACAAAAAAACAAACAGAAAAGATAAAAAAGACACCCCGAATAACTTTTTTCCAACCAAGAGGTTAATTACCATCAACTCTAAATGACTCTCATTCAAATGTAGATTCACATTTAACAAACACCGAAAAAACTTCATTAGAAAAAGGTGAAGACATATTTCTATTAATAAAGTGAGTATCTGAAGCAGATGCCTTGGTATGTCTTCAAAAAGCTAATTCTATGAATATAATTGAATGAAGAGGACACTCAGGACAGTTCTACTTACAGTAGCAGAGTGGCTTATTTCTCCAAAAATAGAGGCAGCTTTCTGTTAGCTTAGAGAACTGTTTCAAGGAGCCATTAAAACTACAAAACATCATGTTTAGAGGCATCCTGTCAAAACAATCACAGCAACTGAAAACAATAAAATAAAATCAATCACCCACCCAAAAAGTACACAAGAAATCTATTCAATTCAAGGGACACTAGATGTAAATCATTTAGCTATTGACCACTCAGAACCATCTTTTTCACTGGAGTCGAGATGAAAATAGACTTTTCCAGCTAAAAATAGATTTTTTTTCTTTCTGTCAAATATTAGTTACATTACCTCTCCCCCAAGGATTTATTTAATATGAAATTCCAAAGATCTACAAAATATATCAATGAACCATCTTTAAAAAATAGTTTGCTTCTTTAAATATGTAGAATACATTCATGACTATTGGTATTAGTGCCTTTTTGAAATGTGGCAGAGTGGGTCTGCCTGTGCCATTGCCACGGCTGCTGTGTTCCCTCTGTTGTCATTGGGTCAGTATCTAGTTTGATATTCATGGTGCCATCTGTTGAAGTCATTGTAGAAGAGAACAATGCTACCGGACGCCATACCAGTGACGATGCATCTACACAGGGGAGATGATGACAAAAAGGATATTAGATCACATTTACGCATGTTGTTTGGATTGTGCTTGTAAAATCAGATTGCACATGTTTTGTCCTGTTCAAACTACAAAAACCTAAATGGGATAAGCGATTTCTGTATACATTCCAGAGATGGGAGTGTCGACTGCATTTACACACTGCTGACACGTGCAACTGAACCATCCGAAAATGTATTTAGCTTTGCTGATTAATTATGCAGTGAGTATTAAACATGATTATATCCTGTATCTGGACAACTTAATCAGCTGGCAACTAAAAAATAATCCAAGTCGGAATTCCTAGCGAATTAGGAGAGACGGTTTTTGTTGCTGTAGGATTTTATTAAGTGCATTCAGGTGACAACTCGCTCCACGCCGCTCACATGCTCTAGTATACTACCTTTGGTCATGTGACATGGCCATGGAGCGGATTCCAGCATCACATCCTGGGTAAGTGAATAGCTGTTTGAGATCATGAATCTGCCACACGGAAAGAACTCCTCCATCTCCTCCAGAGAGCAGATACTGTCCATCTTTACTCAGCAACATCGCCTAGAACAAGACACACAGTGGACAGTCGATACTTCTCAATAAGTAGAGGACAGTGTATATGTTAAATAGGATACATAGTCAGCACACACTTCATACACTCAGTCAGTATTTTTTAAATTTTCCAAGTCAAAGCCTGTGTGTAGAGACAGTTTGGGTTAATGTAACACCTTTTCATAAGTTTTTAAAATCCTTCAGTACTATGAACTTTGGATCCTGTTGCATGTGCGCTGGGAAATAGAAGCCATGTAAATACATTTTGAAGATATTTTAGGCTTGGCTGTAAACACTAAAGGCCCTATTTTAAGAGTGCTAGCATTAAGCGCAGCGCTATTCCATAAGTCATACACGCAAAGTCAGTGGGCATGGCCATATCATTTTGGTATTTTCGTGCAAGGACGCTCTAAGTCTGGGCGCAAGTAGGTTTGGCAAAACCGCACGGGCAAATGGGCTGGATTAAGTGCAATTTAATTCTGATTTTTTTCTCCGGTTATTGCACCGTCTACATCCTATAGTTCATTCCCTCAAGCACCAGCGATATAAACAAAGACAGCACATTCATAAGAAGTCAGTAGTGTAAATGGACCGTACACAGTGAATTACAAGAATTTAAAATTACGTTCTTTTGTGCATTAACTGCGTTTTGAAGATTGTCGAGCATATTTCTATGACAGTAACATGCTCCTTTTATACGCATGGAAAATGTGATTCTCTTCTGAATTTGGATGTACGCTCTGTTAAATTACAGAGAACGTTAGTATTATTAATTATTTTCATCTACTGACACACAAATCGTGGCTGGTATTAACGGTGATTGTATCGGCACGCACTTCACTTCTACCGGTCGATTTTGATTAATTAAATTAACGTACTGAAACACAATAAAAATAAACCAAAAATATTATAGCCTACCAATTTCAAACTTTTTACTCTCTCCAACTTTTTCCACCAGCCCATTTTACAGTGACTTAAAAATCACTCTACGACAACAGGTGGAAAAATACCTTTAGACTTAAACATAATAATAATAATTGAAAAATAAACCATGACCTATAGATAGTGTAACACAAATCTCATACCTTTTCCTTCTTTATTTATATATTTTTTTATGTATATAAAGGCGTGCATGCTCCCGACCGATTTTTTCCAGATCTCATGGAAATCATTGGAGCTCGTGTGGTCGCGGCTCGCATCGTGTGAGAGGAATTATGAGCAGAGTCGAGCAGCTTATGAGCAGCTCACGACCTCCCGATAATTTTTAAAACTGTCTAAAAAATTCAGGCGCTTTCGGCTTGAATTCGTGAGGTGTGTGCGATTGAACAAGCCAATTTGGTGATCTACCTGAAGTTCACCAATCAGAAGGCGTTACAACTCACACAATCAATGAAAACTGAGTGTTCATGAAGCTTTTACCCATTTGGAGAAAATGATTGTGTTAAAGCTGTGTTTTTCCTATAATATTCATGATTACTGGGAAAGATTCTACAGAAATGCCATGCTGTTCTCTGCTTTTCAAAGAAATCATTTGCTATACGGGTTGCACTAGAAAACAATCTATCACTCTGATGTACACCGTTGTAAAATTCCCATCATGGTCTATTTTTAGATAGTTAAGAAATGGTTTTCAAACATCTTAGCGCAACGACCTATTTCTCAGTAAAATAGCAAACTGCACATTGGGCCACTTCATTAACATACAATAGACTCACAGTTTGCACGCATACACCCACAATAGCGCAAACACTCCCACCCATGCCCACTTGCACTTTGTGAAATTTGCGATTAGAATTAGCGATCATGAAAATTGGATAAGACGTTGTGCACGGTCATTGCGCGTAGCGCTGTGCTTTGCGCGCTCACGAAAATAGAACCCCAAAACTCTCAAATCTCCCATTTATGTCTAAAATACTACAAAAGGTAATGCGCTCCCAACTATGTACATTTTTACAGAGAAATGATATTTGTGAAGAATTACATTCAGGATTTAGGCCCCACCATAATATAGAGATGCCACTTATCAGCTACAAATGACTTGCTATTATCATCTGACCTCGGATTCATCTCTTTTAGAGTTATTAGATCTAGTGTTATAGTTCACGACATTCTCTTTGATAGGCTTGAGAATTATGTTGGACAGGCATTAGCATTGTTTAGCTCCTATTTATTCAACCACTACCTCTTTTTTTGTGTAGATGAGGAATTGTAAGATTAGGCAAAATTTAAGTAAGGCGTGCCACAGGGCTCAGTATTAGGTCCTCTGCTTTTCTCTTTGTATATGCTTCCCTTGGGAGACATTATCAGGAACCATGGAATTGGTTTTCACTGTTATGCCGATGATACTCAGCTCTACTTTATACTTCCTTGAGAAGTAATGAAATCTCCCAATTCTCTAAGTTAGAAGAGTGTATTAACGATATCAAAGGCTGGGTGGCTAAAAATGTCCTTGTACTCAATTCTGACGAAACAGAGGTATTAATTATTAAACCAAAAACCTAGAACATGAGATATGAAAATAATTTGGCTCTCATCTTCTATAGTTAAGAACTTGGGTGTCATGTTTGATGAAAATCACATTTCCAGTGTTTGTAGAATAGCATTCTTCTTCCTCAAAAATTTCGCTAAGTTACGACACATGCTGTTTTTCTGTTTCTGATGCCAAAAAGCTAATTCATGCTTTCATGACCTCAAGACTAGATTATTGTATGTCCAGCAGGCTCAATAAATAAGATTCAGTTGGTTTAAAATGCAGGAGCACGAGTGCTTACTAGATCCAATAAATACGATCATAGCCCAATTTTATCATCACTATACTGGATGCCTGTTAAGTTTCGTATCAAATAAAAAATTCTGCTAATTACTTGTAAAGCTTTAAATGGTCTAGCCCCTTAGTACTTAAGCAACCTACTACTGCACTATAATCCACCACATTCACAAAATGTTGGCCTGTTCATAGTACCTAGAATATAAAAATCCATAAGAGGAGGCAGATAATTTTCCTATTTGGCTCCTAAACTCTGGAATAGTCTTCCTAGCATTGTTTGGGACACACTCTCTCAGTTTAAGTCTAGACTAAAGGCTCATAGCCAAGCATACACCAAATTCATTCCTCAACTTGTAGTTATTCTTCATTAGTCAGGTCTGTTGGAACCAGAAACACTTCTCATATCCCACAACTCTGCTTCAAAATTAAATGAATGGCATCTACGCTAATATTATTCCATTTGTTTCTCTATCTTATACTTGGGCAAAGCCTGCCAGACCCAGCTTCGGTTCAGCCCCATGTCCCACTCCCACAGCTATGTGTTGCTGGTGTTGTAGTTACTTTAGTATACTACGATAGACTTCACAGAGGATAAACTGCTGCCAACCACCCAGACAGCAAGGCACACCTCACCGACCATTGACAGCATCATCTCAATCTTACGATGGACTCCACAGAGAATAAAATGGCATCAACTGCAATCCAATTGAACAGCAGGTAACACTGTCTGCTTCCATCAGTTCTCTTACGTGCACTTCCACAGTTAATTCTGGATGGACTATTTAATACACTTAATCATTAATCTTACAGTTCCGTTAATATCCTTTAATATTAATCATCGCCTACCAAAAAATCTACTTGGCTTATTCAATTAATATATAACATGATTTGCACATAGCTAACTGATATAAAAAACTGACGGCACGATTTTCAAAGAAACTGCTCAATTGGGACATTAAACGACATCACATATTAGACATTACAGCATGATTTTCTGTAAAGCTGCTATGAAACGATGTGTATTGTGAAAAGCACTATTCAAATAAAATTGACTTGACAAAAAGTCTAACAGCTGTAATTGCTTGACCTCAAAATCATGCTGTATGTTAAAACGCGACTAACTGTATCTCAGAAGGACCCATGACCTATTTGTGGCCTTTCATGTTGCCTGATGATATATACCACTGATAAGCATCTGATGGGCTGTTTAAGTGTGTTTTTTGGCTCAATGAATAAGCTCTTTGTAGAGGGTGATGAACATCTGGAGCATCCGGCTAGCCTGCGATTAGAGGGGTTTACTGACACCCCTGTGGACCTTAGAGTGAGTGTGCCCTGCCAGAGACTGTCTTGTCCAATCAAACCCCCACAACCCCTTCTCTATCCCAGCATGCACAGGGGCCAGCCTGGCGAACAGTCCGTTTCTTAACCGCTGTAGCGGTGGTATCCTGCGGCGAAGGGCAGACAGAGTAAGAGATTTATTCTGTTCATCTGGTTTTCCTGTGCACATATGGGCTGTGTAACACTTTAGAGGTCCCATGAGAAACACAGATAATATAGAACAGCAAACACACTGGACTTTTTCATTCACGACACACACACCGCAATTGGGACGGTTCCATCACTCTTGTGGGACAGGATGCTGTAACGGGACAGTGCGTTCACAAAGTGGCTATTAAGTGCCATTATTTAGACTAAATACTGTATATAAAACCATGACTAACTGCATCAACTGTTTATTTACCTTAGATGGAATGATTAATTATTTACAATTATATTCAGTCTAAACAATGCATGAACTGGTCCCAAAACAGGCCAGAGAATTTGGCTTCATATATCAACAGTTTATCTGTTATATTTGTATACATTCTGAAAGGAGTATGCAAACTTCTGCACTTAACTGTATAGGCTATGTAGTTTGTGAAAATTTATATTTGATTTTAGATTGAGCTTTTTATGATTAAACCGCATTTTTAGTTTTTTATTTTATGTATACATTCCGTGTAGTCCATTCTATCCATATGATGTCATACTGCATGTGTAATTATGAAATGACTTGTCATGTCATGTCAGGTCCACATTTTAACACAAAATTCACAACATTAGAACCTAATTCAAAACACAATTCCCACATCTATACATTTAAGTGCTTGTGCTGCATAAAAAGTGCAGTGCAGCTGTCTGAATATGACATTGTCTGATTTATCTCCATGCTCGTGGGGAAATGAACCTTCAGAGTGACAGTAAAACATCCCGCTTACACCTCGCTTTCATGTGTTGCACGAAGAAATGGATCGGCTTCTTTCAGCTCGTTGCTGAAAATGCATTTTATTTGTACATTTCTTCTTGCACTGACTGACAGGACAACAAAGAGCGTAAGCGGCAAGCACATGACGTCATTGTCATGGTAACCAGATACATTTCAGTGGATTTGCTGAAAGACTAGAATGAAAGTATCGTCAAATTAACGTGTGACGCACATGCCTCAGTTCTCGCGTGTTTTAAAATGATTCAAATGTGATTACATCACACGTGCTTACCGCTGCTGACAGGAAGCATGATTAAGAGTTTAAAAAAGTACATAAATATTTAGCTTTTTCACACCAAAAGTGATCGTGTCTCTTTAGAAGACATTAATTTAACCGCTGGAGTCATATGGATGACATTCCTGCTGACTGTCTGTGATTTTTGGAGCTTCAAAAGAGAAATCTCCATTCACTTGCATTATAAGGACCTACTGAGCTTTGATATTTTTCTATTTTTCTTCAAATGTGTTCTGCTGAAGAAAGAAAGTCATACACACCTGGGATATCATGAGGGTGAATAAATGAGAGAATCTTCATTTTTGGGTAAACTATCCCTTTAAGAAATTGTGAGTGGCCAGGATGATGCTAGGGTGTTGTAGACAGTTGCTAGATTATTCTGGATAGTCACTACACTAGGTGGTTGCTTACTGGCTCAAGTCAAAACAGCCCACACCCGCCATATGAAAATCAGGTCTGATTGCTTAGACGAGTAAAAGCATATCTCTCCACAACAAGCTGCACAATTTGAGTTGTCATTCATGTCTGTAGGACAAATGGTTTTAGGATGAGTCACTTGCCTAATTTTAATACTTAGGGTTAGGGGTTTGTTCAAATCTCTACCCCCAAGTATCAGCAAAACTTGCCTTAGTAAGCACCACTAATAAATAAAGTCTCCTGCTCTTTATCTTTCAAACACACACATACTAGTTATCTCATTCCCGATATCAATCACAGCGACTGTTCTGCTAGATCGCTATCCAGCAGACTTCAGGCCACTACAGCAGCTGGTATCAGAGAGTATTTGCATGCATGTGATCTCTTTTGATTTGTTTTGGATTTGTCTGAGAAGCGTGTAATTAGAGTTCAAGTTACATTGTGGCAAACCCCAGAGCACATCATTTCAGTACTGCTATAAAGCAGAAGCTCAGTACAGACATATGAGCTCCTCTGAATGTGATCTGAACTCTGCAGCTGAAGGAAAGCATGACACAGAAAATAATTTGTCTAATTTAATCATAGTCAAGACAAAAAGAATGATTCTTTAAAGTTATCCCTTCATTTTTTTTTTCAAAATCCTTCAAATGAACTTTTAAAAACACTGTTTGTGACTCATGCCAGGAGTTGATAATAATGTAGTTCAGTCCCTGCTGCAACATGAATTAACCCTAGTGTGACCTTTGGGACATTTTTGTATTTTTTCTTGATCATTCTGGCGTTAATGCCATTTTGCCAAAGGTGTATATTTGTTGGGGAATTTTGATATTTCAACCTCAGTTCCTATAATACATCTATAATACACAAAATAGTTACACTCAGGACCTTCAGGACAAAAATGTCCCCATTGAAACCCATTAAAACTGCAATATTTGATCCCAGTGCTATTAAAGCATAAAATCATGAATTCTATGATATTATGCTTTCAGGATCCCTGGCTTCAAAATTTACATTTTTGATATTTTCCACCAGATGGCGCCATTTTTATCATGTTTAGCCTATGGAGCAAATACAAGCTTTTTCCCTATTTTCTGTTTGCCGTATTATAGAGCACTGCAGGACAATTGAATAAATGATGCAGCTAAAATTGTGTGTGTGTGTTGGTATGGATGTCAGAGTGTGTTTTGTATGTGTGTAGTGAGAAATGTGTGTGTGTGTGTGTGTGTAAAAAAACAACATTGGCATAATGTAAACAAACTGGCATTTAAAGGGTTAAAATCAAGAAAATTAATGAATATTTGGTAGTTTTTATTAGGACTGATGTTGGTTAAATTAACTAATTGGAAGTTGAAAATAATATTAATATATAATATTTTTATGGCAGTTTTTTGATACGTACATTTTTGTCCTCTAAGGACATGAGTGTGAGTTTTTTTTTTTTTTTTTTAATTTGACACTGCACAAAAAATAATAATGCATCAAAATCAATGTTGCTGCTAATCATTGACATATCCTAGACTGTGATAACACCACCCCAAAAACAAAATAATTAAAAAAATATATATATATAATAATAATAATAATAATAATAATACCCCCTTAGCATTTAGTATATGGAAAATAAAAAAAAAATTTCTCTCCATAAAAAAACAACAATGGCATTATATAAACAAACTTGCATTTAAAGGGTTAAAATCCTGAAAATAAATGAATATTTGGTAGTTATGATCAGGACTGATGGTTAAAAAAATTAAACTAACTGGAAGTGGAAAATAATATTAATCTATAATATTATTATGGCAGTTTTTTGACGCAGACATTTTTGTCCTCTAAGGACCTCTGAATAACTTTTTTAAACTGACGCACAAGGGTTAAAGGCATAGTTCATCCAAAAAATGAAAATGCTGTCATCATTTACTGACCCTCATTTCCAAAGCCATATGATTTCCTCTCCTCCGTGGAACACAAAAGGAGATGTTAGGCAGAATGCAATGAAAGTGAATGGTGACTGCGGCTAACAGTCTGCCTAACATCTCCTTAGTGTTCCACAGAGCAAAGAAAGTCATAAGAATTTGGAACAACATGAGCGTGAGTAAAATAATTTTTATTTTTGGGGGAACTATCCCTTTAAGTCCTTTGCTGTAATTTCCAAAGATGTCTGAGAAAATATATCAGTACATAATCCAGTGTGCACAGTGGTCCCTCTGGACCATGTCTGGAAAAGGTCTGTGAGAAGTAGAGATGTCCAGGTCGAGTCAGAGTCATAAATCAGAAGTCTCCTCCTGGGCTGCCATTCCAGAATCCTCCAAGATGCATGATTACAGTGAGGCCGTGATATTAAACAACAGGGTTGTGCTGGATGATGCCCCACAGATGAGAGCCTCTTTTTTTTTGTCTGAGTTTGTCAGGATATGTCTGGCACGAGTAAAGCCTGGATTTATGAAGACTTTAATGCAGTCCATTGCGTATGTGCCGATGGCTTGAGAAAAGTCTGCTAAAATGGTTACTAACAGAAAGACGCTCTGATGTGGGCTCCAGAGATTCATTCATGTATTATTTCTACTTGTCTAAATGAATGTTCTGTCAGACCATCAGCATGAAGACTTACTTTAACCACTGCAACAAATTGTCCCAGCAACCCACACACTTAACAACAAAGACACAAAACCACCTACATCATCTCTTCCACACACACACACATGCACACACAAAAACTCAGTGAGGCTCTGTCTGGCATGAGAGGAGTTCAGAGCAGTGTACAAAAGTGTGTTTGCTTGTGTTAAATAATTTGCCTCATGTAGATCAGTGATAACTGGATTTTGTTTTGACTAAAAGTTAATGATCAAGGAAAATAATTAACTAGATTTGCAAAATAAAATTTGAGTGGTCGTTGCATGTGCAAAACTCACTGCTATGAAGCTTGGGCTTTGTGGGTGGTTATTTACTGGCCCAAGTCAAAAGAGCCCACCCCCATGTTTCTATGATATTCTGGCCTTTAGACAAAGGATTTTTCAGTGGCCCCAACACAAATTTTTGTATGTATATTTTTATGTTATTTAACTTATTAATTTTTTTTAATACCTTTGTTGGAAAGTGAAGAAATATGATTAGGGCCGGCCCCTGGCATAGGCGACATAGGCGGTTGCCTAGGGCGCAAAATAACAGGGGGGCGCCACACGAGAGGATTTTTTTCAGAAGTGCACCCTCTCATGACAGCTGTGTGCCCCTCTACACCTGCAAAATGTTTTTTGTCTTTTCCGGATCTGAAATAAAGCATCTGGCCTGGATTTCAAAATTGGCTTTAAATTTCCGGGATTTGGCTTGGTCTTCATTTTATTTTATTGTATTTTTTTTTTTTTTTTTTTCCACCCAATTTGGAATGCCCAATTCCCAGTACGCTTTTAAGTCCTCGTGGTCAAGAAGAGATTCGCCTCAATCCGGGTGGCGGAGGATGAATCCCAGTTGCCTCCGCATCTGAGACCATCAATCCACGCATCTTATCACGTGGCTTGTTGAGCGCGTTGCCACGGAGACACAGTGTGTGTGGAGGCTTCACGCCATCCACCACGGCAACCACGCTCAACTCACCACGCGCCCCACCGAGAACGAACCACATTATAGTGACCACGAGGAGGTTACCCCATGTGACTCTACCCTCCCTAGCAACCGGCCAATTTGGTTGCTTAAGAGACCTGGCTGGAGTCACTCAACACGCCCTGGGATTCGAACTAGCGAACTCCAGGGGTGGTAGCCAGCGTATTTTACCACTGAGCTTCCCAGGCCCCCAACTTCATCTTCATTTTAAGGTGCTCTCTACAGTTAGGAATATCATACAGTCAGTATATTTGTTACTGCGCGTCAGTTAAGTGTTTTCGTGTCCCTATGTGATTATTTTTGGCTGAGAGCAGCTGCAGCAGAGCGCACACGCTTTCAAAGTACTATTTTTGCTCGCGAGACTGCCTGCTTTCTGCGCATACTGTATGTCTGTGCATGCGAAAAGGATCGACAGATTGCTCTGCAGCTAGAAGAATCCATATTGCAAGTACACTTTTAGAAGTACGTTCCCCAACTCTGCAAATGATTAAATAGGACACCTGTTTCATCAGACTCGTGCTTGCCACACATTGTAATTTTCACCTGAAAACGTTGACTATGTCGAGAAAACATCAAATGTACTACGTGTATCAGGGACATTTAAACTAATATGACTGATAAAAAATAGACCATGATGGAAAATTTCAACTAGGGCCATCAGATAATTGTAGTGCAACCTCCGTATTGGACCTGTAAAGCTGGCACTTTTGTGTCATTGGAAAAAAATAAAAATCAGAAAATCCTACTCATACTAAATATAACAAGAACAAAACGCCAAAACAGCATTTGTCATTAAAATATGATCTTCAGGGAAGTTCCTGGGCACCGCAGGAGGACTGAAAAGTGTGAGGTGTAGTATAAAAATGATTTTTAATGGCATCTGATCTTTTTGTTTTTTATTTTATGGCCATTATTAAATGTATTAATGTTAATATTCCTTCAAGGAATGTTCCGGGTTCAATACAAGTTGAGCTCAATCCACAGAATTTGTGGTATAATGTTGATTGCCACAAAAATGTATTTCGACTCGTCATTCCTTTTCTTTAAAAAAAAAGAAAAGGACAAAAATCGAGGTTACAGTGAGGCACTTACAATGTAAGTCAATGGGGCCAATTTTTGGAGGGTTTAAACACAGAAATGTGAAGGTTATCATTATATAAAAGCACTTACATTAATTCTACTGTTAAAACTCATGTATTATTTGAGCTGTAAAGTTGTTTAAATCGTCATTTTTACAGTCGTTTTAGGGGTTAGGGTTTGTTGACATTACATCGTCATGGTAACAAAGTTGTAAAATTGGCTATAACTTTTTAATTATGAGTGTTAACATAATATAATTACGTTAACACACATATTGTTTATGTCTTGTGTCTAAACTTTTGAAACAGTGAGTATTTTAACGTTCAATGATTGGCCCCATTGACTTCCACTGTAAGTGCTTCATTGTAACCCACATTTGAGCTTTTTTTAAAAGAAAAGGAGGGACGAGTCAAAATAAATTTTTGTGGTAATCAATATTATGCCACAAATGCTGTCGATTGAGCTCAACTTGTATTGAACCCGGAATATTCCTTTAAATGTATTAAATAAATGTCAATGATGATTTTGCCACGAAGAGGTCCAGGCGTGTGCAGCTTGATGTTTTGCACAAAAATGGACTGCAAACAATCCACCCAAAGTGGATGGGATCTCGGAGGTGCCAATCTAAAATCTCGCCTAGGGCACCAATAGAGTTTGGGGCGGTCCTCAACAAATGTAAGATATATTGACAACACAGCCGAGGCCCGATGGGGCAAGTGACAGTTCTGTCAACTGGCCTGAAACTCTCTTACACTGGCTCCCAATATCTGTATTGGTGAGCCAAAGAATAAGCGATACTAATAGTGATGCTTGCAAGCTTTACTAATTAATTCTTTCAAACTATTTGATCTATTTACTTAGTGGAACATAATCTGTCGGTCAGGGAGTCCACCATCTTTGTTCATAGTGCTAAATATTATTACCAGTGTACAAAGTAAAGGCAGTATTCGGGTTCTGTAAAATAAAATGTGTTGAATAATAAAGGAGTAGCATATGATTTTGCAGCATTAAAGAGGGAAAGCGCCCCTCTGCCCTGCCACTGCAGACTTTGCTGTTTATTGAAAACAAATGAAAGCTGGACACAATGAGGAAACTAATCAAGCTTGGAGCAGCAGAGAGCAGAGGAGTGCGTAAAAGAGCCGGCCTGTTAAATGGGATGCAGGTGTGGGTATGTGAGAGAGAGCGGGGGTTGTAGAGGGGCTCTGTGAATTTTCCCAGGCCCAGAGGAAAGAGAAAGTGATGGAGGGGGAATGAGGAAAAGAGAGCTGGCCGATTTTGGGACCTCTGCCCACCAGTGACAAATGTCTCCTCTCATGCAGGAGGGCTAGCTGCTGGCCATACCCCCCTCTCTCTTTCTCTCATATACAGAGTCATGAGACACACACAGGCTCAGTGGCATTTTGTAGCCCTGCAGATCAAAGAATTGTTCTGGGCCCTGAGGGTTCAGGAGCCAAAAGAAAGTGAGGTGTAGGAAAGGGAGAGAGAAAGAGCCCAAGCTCATGCCAGCTTTTAATCAGGCTCTAGGCAGCTAACATGATAAAGCACTCAGACTGAGAACAGAGGGAGGTAGAAAGGGACAGAAAAAAAAAGAGGTACAAATGGACTTGAGTGAGCTGCTCAACCTGTGGCCCTGGCTGGAATGAAATGACAGATGATTGTTGATTAATTGTAGAGTTTAATGGAAAAACTGGTTCTTCATGGCTAGGGCTTAACCATAAGGATGACCCGGGTCAAGCGTGAGAGAGTTTCAGGCCAACTGATTGAACTTTCACATGCCCTATCAGGCCAGTTCTTGCCATCTTATGTTTCAATGTTTATGTTGATCATGCATGTGTTTTTATGCCTTGTAAACATAAAAATGTGTACATGTGAAAAAACATAAATATAATAATAAAAAAATAAAAATACAATAAAATGATCAATTAATAATAAATCAGATGAATATATTTTTCTGAAACTTATAAAACATATATATATATATATATATAAAATTATGAACATAAATTGTTGAGCCCTGATGATTCATATTTACCTTGATGTTATCCTCCACCTCCATGTGTCCCAGGAGTTTTCCATTGATGCTGAAAATGCAAAAGTGGCCCTTGTCATAATAAATGACACAATGTCCCTCGGTGGAGGACAGAACCAAACGTGGCCGCATGTTGCCATGTGGACCCTCCAAAGTCCTCAGCAGGTCACCGTTCATTGAGTGGATCAGACACGGACCCTCTGTTAACAAAGTATTGGAAATGTATTTTAGAATTTCACAGGAACAAATAATTCAATGCATGTGTATGTGTGTATCTGTGAGAGGTTTGGCTTACCTCTGCATCCGCTGATGATCAGTCCCAACTCTGCACACACACTGGCACATGTCACCTCACAGTCATGACCCGTCAAGATCGCCCGGGGAGTCACAAACTCTGCTGGAGAAACACACACACACACACACACACACACACACACACACACACACACACACACACACACACACACACACACACACACACACACACACACACACACACACACACACACACAAAGTTAATGGTCAAACACAATGAAAGCAATCACACAAATGCAAAAAAAGAGTTTATAATTGACATCATAAAAATAATCAACAAAACAACACTATATTACACCATGCAGCAGAGGTTCTCAACTGATTTTACATTGGACATCGGACCCAACAAAACACTAGAATTATAGTACAAAAGTACACAAAATGTTCTTAAAATCAAACACTGATATGTATTAATATTACCATGAACTGCATAGGCCTAATTGACAATTTATGTACCTTAAAGATGAAGTGTGTAACATTTTAAAGTGTTAGTTCTTCTTTTGTTTTTGGCGATTCACATTCTTCGTGCATATCACCCCCTACTGGGCAGGGAGGAGAATTTATAGTAAAAAAGGACTTAAATATTGGTCTGTTTCTCACCCACACCAAAGATATCGATTTGTATTAAACCACTGGAGTCGTCTGGATTACTTTGATGCGGACTTTGTGCTTTTTTGTTTCCCATTCACTTGCATTGTATGGACCTACAGAGCCGGAATATTCTTCTAAAAATCTTCATTTGTGTTCTGCAGAAGAAAGAAAGTCATACACATCTGGGATGGCATGAGGGCGAGTAAATGAGAGAATTTTCATTTTTGGGTGAACTGTTCCTTTAAGTAATTTTACAATGGACTTTTATGTATCTTTTATTTTCTTTATAATTTCCATGTAAAGCACTTTGAATTACCATGGTGTATGAAATATAAATAAACTTATAAATAAACTTGCCTTGTCTCTGTGGCACTATTAATAACGAATGTTTTCCATAAAGCCCGAATGTTTTTATCATCTTGTAGTGATGTCAGTACCAGTGCTTGTATCAAGTTGATACTAAAACATAGTATATTTTAATATTTGAACAATATATTTTAATATTAAGTAATCTAATAATACCTGTCTTTCTACAGTATCGATAACACCAAATAACACCATAATCGATATAGTGCACATGCGCTGTTTTGTTAGCAGCTAGCTGTTTTCTAGCACTCATGCATGTGCGTGCATGCGTGACGAGCGTGCGTGACACGAGATTGCGGCTGTGTGTGTCTGGTGTCGGTGTTGAGTTGGTCCATCCAGATGCAGTAAAGTACTAAATATTAAGATATATAACCCTAAAAACAAAATACAAAGATGTGCTTGAGGAATTTGCAAACTTTAATTCATGAGCCAGGACATTTGCATTTTTTACAAAATTCTTTTATTAAGACACGTTACCATGAACCTCGCAAACTCTGGCAAAACTTTCTCACAAGCACCTATTTTAGCCTATTTACAGCCTGCTATCTTTTAAACAAACTATGCATAACCGAAAGGGACAATTTAGTGTTTTTTTTAATCAAGTTTTTAAGTAGGGAAGAGCGGGGCACAAACTAACACAGGCTAGTTGTAACACACATGGTTTAAATGTTTCCACACACACTGGTAAGATGAAACTTCATTTGTTTACTTTATTCCACAGCAACACTGTGCGGAGAACAAATTGCGGCAAAATTCAAAAAACTTTGGGAGATATCGCCAAAAGTTCATTTTAAAGTAGCAAGATTTTTACAAAAATCACATAGAAGTTAATTTTCATCTGTGTTTTTAGTGTATATTTAAAATGAGGCAAACTTGGTATTATTTTACCCTCAAATCTGTTAGCTAGCATCTTGCATAGTCTTTTCATTCTTAGCTAGCCAGGTTTAAAATCACCGTTGCGCTGGTGAGGCACGCTGTAACACTGCATTACAATGAACCCCAATTAGAACAAACTATATTTAATTCCATGCAGTCAGATTTGTAATTTACATATTTCCTCTTTATGCGTGTGTTGTGTCTTCATCTATTTACTTGCATTATATTGGCCTTTGCTGTAGCTTTGTAGCGTGTTCAATGTCAAGTGTCAAAATTACTGCAATATTATATATGACAAAGTAAATCGATGGCTTTTATTGACATAATATTTAGTTTATCTTCTGTGTATTTTAATTGGATCGGATACAATTGTTAGAGGGGGATTTTAAGCTGCAATTTCGTCATGTTACAATGTGCCCCTCAGCTGTTAAGCGGGGCACGTTGTAACCAGGGACTAAAAACGAAATGCATTTCGGTTCGTTCTGAGCAAAAACTGTATTTTTTCATTCCGGTTCAGAAGTTCCGCAGCCTGCTTTCAAAATGGTAACCGGTTAGAACAAAATAAAAGAACGGTTAATAAAGTGTTTTTTAAATGTCAATACTTTAATGGGTCGGTAAAATACCAATTGCACTGTTGCCAGACCTTGCAAGAGAAACAAGCAACCAGGTCTGGAAAAACAATCCCAAAATAAGCCACTCCCCTCACCAAAATAAGCGAAAATATCCAAAAAGTGTTAGTTTGTGCCCCGCTCTCCCCTACACAGTGTTAAAAGCACACAATTTCTAATCTTCGAGCACATCTGAAGCCGAGACAAAAGTTAGTGGGACCTTCAGTAATATTTAAAGAATTACTATATAAATGACATCTTACAGATGTAACATTTAATGTAAAGTAAATTATATTCTGATATTTAATCAACGGATGGCCCAAATGTATCCACAGAGGTCTGGGCTAAGCCCCGAATGTCCACTGACCCCAGAACTGTCCCTGCCGTCAAGCCCAACACAACACCATTGTCTCAACCAGTGGCGTGAGATGGGGATGGTACTATCTGTAGCAGATTGCAGGCGTATTCGGAAAGCTGTTTGAAAACAATGTTTATTTATTTATTTTACTTTGCATACTTTTGTGTATGGTTATTGAGAAGAGTCTAGCTTTTAATAAGTGACAGATGAGTTTCACTGGACGCACAGTCTTTAATGTCAACAAAAAGGCAGGATACGTTTGTTTTTTCCCTGCGACCCCATCATAACAGACCTTCAACCCATTTTTGGGTTATGCCCCACAGGATATAATAGCTGCACTTGTAAAGTTTAAATTATGTTGCTTAATGGTTGTCTACCATGCAATTATGTAATTACTGCAATCATAAGCAGACAAGCACACAAGCACCTGTTTTATGGTGAGTGTGTATGGTGCAGTGAAGCTATATTCACTCTCAGAAATCTCAGTAGGTGTTGTATCTTACAAAACACCTCCAAACTCTGCAATGAAGACTTATTAGTCCATCCATGTGCAACATGACAGCCTTTAGACCTGCAAACCGGAGCTGCAGACCAGTGCATCCTCCTCTGAGAGGACCTGTGCTCCATGAACAAAGACATTAAATAAAACATGAGCCCGAGGTCACGTATGGGATTATGTACAGACAGCTGGACGGTCACTATTGCAAAATAAAACCCCAACAGGGTGATCAGAACCTCGATGGGGAGTGGAGGGTAATGACATGTGGTATAAATTGCAGGAGACATGGATGGTTTTATGTGTACAGTTTGGAAAATACAAAGTCCAGTGAGAGTCTTTTATGACTGATGTGGGACTGATGTCAGACTGTTGGTGACTGGACTCAAAATAAAATGTACAGTTGAAGTCAGAAGTTTACATGCACCTTAGCCAAATACATTTAAACTCAGTTTTTCACAATTCCTGACATTTAATCATAGAAAACATTCCCTGTCTTAGGCCAGTTAGGATCACTACTTTATTTAATGTCAGAATAATAGTAGAGAGAATGATTTATTTCAGCTTTTATTTCTTTCATCACATTCTCAGTGGGTCAGAAGTTTACATACACTTTGTTAGTATTTGGTAGCATTGCCTTTAAATTGTTTAACTTGGGTCAAACATTTTGGGTATCCTTCCACAAGCTTCTCACAATAAGTTGCTGGAATTTTGGCCCATTCCTCCAGACAGAACTGCTGTAACTGAGTCAGGTTTGTAGGCCTCCTTGCTCGCACACGCTTTTTCAGTTCTGCCCACAAATTTTCTATCGGATTGAGGTCAGGGCTTTGTGATGGCCACTCCAGTACCTTGACTTTGTTGTCCTTAAGACATTTTGCCACAACTCTGGAGGTATGATTGGGGTCATGGTCCATTTGGAAGACACATTTGCAACCGAACGTTAACTTCATGGCTGATGTCTTGAGATGCTGCTTCAATATATCCACATCATTTTCCTTCCTCATGATGCCATCTATTTTATGAAGTGCACCAGTCCCTCCTGCAGCACAGCACCCCCACAACATGATGCTGCCACCCCCATGCTTCACGGCTGGGATGGTGTTCTTCAGCTTGCAAGCCTCACCCTTTTTCCTCCAAACATAACGATGATCATTATGGACAAAACAGTTCAATTTTTGTTTCATCAGACCAGAGGATATTTCTCCAAAAAGTAAGATCTTTGTCCCCATGTGCACTTGCAAACTGTAGTCTGGCTTTTTTATGGCGGTTTTGGAGCAGTGGTTTCTTCCTTGCTGAGCAGCCTTTCAGGTTATGTCGATATAGGACTCGTTTTACTGTGGATATAGATACTTGTCTACCTGTTTCCTCCAGCATCTTCACAAGGTCCTTTGCTGTTGTTCTGGGATTGATTTGCACTTTTTGCACCAAACTACGTTCATCTCTAAGAGACAGAATGCGTCTGCTTCCTGAGTGTTATGATGGCTGTGTGGTCCCATGGTGTTTATACTTGCGTACTATTGTTTGAACGTGGCACCTTCAGGCGTATGGAAATTGCTCCCAAGGATGAACCAGACATGTGGAGGTCCACATTTTTTTCTGAGGTTCTTTTTATTTTCCCATGATGTCAAGCAAAGAGGCACTGACTTTGAAGGTAGGCCTTAAAATACATCCACAGGTACACCTCCATTTGACCCCAATTAGCCTATCAGAAGCTAAATTATGCTTGACATCATTTTCTGGAATTTTCCAAGCTGCTTAAAGGCACAGTTAACTTAGTGTATGTAAACTTCTGACACACTGATATTGTGATATAGTCAATTAAAAGTGAAAAAATCTGTGGAAACATTACTTGTGTCATGCACAAAGTAGATGTCCTAAACGACTTGCCAAAACTATAGTTTGCTAGTATTAAATCTGTGTAGTAGTTAAAAAATGAGTTTTAATGACTTCAACCTAAGTGTATGTAAACTTCTGACTTCAACTTTATGTGGAGCAAGTAAGCAAGTGATTTTTGAGTGACAGAACATCACAGGAAGTCTTAAAGATGTTTTTCAGATGGTCTGACTTAAACACAGCCAGTAGTTCTTTTCTTAAATCAAAGGACTCCTTCATACTCCTAAACAGCCACCTAGGGTTTGCCCCTAAAGTCCAGCACAGGATCAACAATATACTGCACATCTGGATACACTGTAAGTTATGACCTCAATGTTTGGCCCAGGTACATTTCACAGAAAATATGTGTTCTACTTTTACGCTATGTATTTTGTAATCTACAGTGGCTCCAAAAAGCAGTTATCATCACAAAATAAACCCTGACAGGGTGATCAGGACCCCAACGCGTAAGAGGGGTGTTGTATCACCCTGTAAGAGTTTATGTTCCGGTAAAAACCGGCTGGCTGTATATTATCCTGCTTATTACCTGGCTATCTACCAAATAAATGAATGAATGGACATAAAATATCGATTTGCATTGAATTAACGTTATTATGTGGGATACTGAGTCTCTAGAAACAGCTTCATTCCACTTCTAGTTTTCATTGGAGTACTAGTTGGTGTGTTTTTTTGGAAATAATGTCCGTCTAACTGTTTATTATCCGTCTTCTTACAAGACCACTTATCTTGAATAATAAGGTAAATGGGTATGAAACGTTGATCTAAGTTGACATTTTTTTATTATCTCCCTTATAGTGATCGCAGAGTGATACGAGAAGTAGGAAAAATGACTCGCAATACCCAGATGTTGGTCTGATATCACTTTATCCCCGGATGTGTAGTCGTTATTCAGAAATATCAGACTGCTGAATGGCGCGACTGACCAATCAAAATAAAGTGCTGCAGAGAGATGTGTAATACTTAGTTTTAACCAACTGGTCCCATGGAGGTGTGCTAGGAGAGGAACCACAGGTGTGTTCAGCACATTAACTATGCACATGTTCCACTAAGTCTGACAACCACAAAGTGTGCAAATACTTTTATGTTTTGATTTTGAAAAATATCTCATTATTTATACATATTTTTAATTTAATTTAAAATTAATAATTTAATTAATTAATAAATCTTTTGGTGTAATGTGTTTGCTTGTCACAACTCTAAATTCTAACTGATTACCCCCTCGTGAGGGACCCCCTACCTAAAATATAAAGTAACTCCAAGATTATAAAGACAATGTTGTTTGCTAAATTAAATAACTAGGTTTCATATCATCATTGTGCTAAAGCCAAAACATATTATATTAATCTGGAAAATATTTACTTTATATTAAGTAGACAGTTTTTGACTAAAAATCTTGATTAATCTCATGATTTCTGACTAGTCTTTAGAAAGCAGAATGAGGCAGTAACTGCGTCAAACATATTTAATTCATGTCTTAAGTTAACAAGTAAACTTGCTCTAAAAAATACATTTTGACATCTTTAAAATTTTCCGTGGACCCCCTAGCGCTCCCTTGCAGCCCCCTGAGTGGCCCTGGACCCCAGTTTGAAAACCCTTGATCTAATGGAATGACATTCATTGATTTTTTAAGTGTGTCTCATATTGGTATTTTGTTATTTAAAGGAATATTATGGGTTCAGTACAAGTTAAATTCAATCGACAGTGTTTATAATATTAATTACCACAATAAAAAAAATAATTTGACTTGTCCCTCCTTTTCTTTTTTTTTATTTACCCCTTTTCTCCCCAATTTGGAATGCCCAATTCCCACTTCTTAGTAGGTCCTCATGGTGGTGCGGTTACTCGCCTCAATCCGGGTGGCGGAGGACAAGTCTCAGTTGCTTCCGCTTCTGAGACCGTCAATCCACGCATCTTATCATGTGACTCGTTGTGCATGACACCGCGGAGACTCACAGCATGTGGAGGCTCATGCTACTCTCCACGATCCACGCACGACTTACCAAGAGCCCCATTGAGAGTGAGAACCACTAATCGTGACCACGATGAGGTTACCCCATGTGACTCTACCCACCCTAGCAACTGGGCCAATTTGGTTGCTTAGGAGACCTGGCTGGAGTCACTCAGCACGCCCTGGATTTGAACTCGCGACTCCAGGGGTGGTAGTACTTGCATTGTAAGTCTCTCACTGTAACATCGATTTTTGCTTTTTTTTTTAAAGAAAAGGAAGGACAGTCGAGAGTTTGAATCCAGGGTGTGCTGAGTGACTCCAGCCAGGTCTCCTAAGCAACCAAATTGGCCCGGTTGCTAGGGAGGGTAGAGTCACATGGGGTAACCTCCTCGTGGTCACTATAATGTGGTTCTCGCTCTCGGTGGGGCGCGTGGTGAGTTATGCGTGGATGCCGCGGAGAATAGCGTGAAGCCTCCACACGTGCTATGTCTCCGTGGTAACGCGCTCAAAAAGCCACGTGATAAGTTGCGCGGATTGAAGGCAAATAAGATTCGTCTTCCACCGCCCGGATTGAGGCGAGTCACTACGCCACCACGAGGATCATGAGCACATTGGGAATTGGGCATTCCAAATTGGGGAGAAAAGTGGAGACCCCCCCCAAACCAAAAATGTTTTTTTCAGATCAGTTGATTTGAGGAAGATGCTAAGAGACATTCATCAGAAAGCACTTACACTTTACCTTTATAAGCTCTCCTCAGATATAACTGTGATATCTGTGAAATGTTGATATCTACAAAACAATCAGCAATTTCATTGCGCCAAATAGACTCAACATAGTGTTTATAGTTTTCTTGGAAATCAACCTACGAATGGCTCAATAATAGCTGTCTATGCATAGATAAAAGTTTTTTAACATCGAAAAAGTTACACATTTCAGCTTTGAGGAAGCTTATTTCCTTACATAGGTATTATATTTTTAACATGAGAAACAAACGATGAGCTAAATCAAATAAATCTAAGTAATGTCAAAATTGCTGTTAACTCTCTCTCTCTCTCTCTGTGTAGATGTATAGGTTTCATTAGGTGGCAAACTTCCTAAATGTCTCAGTTTTGAGTTATACCCTACAACTCTGGGGATTAAAGCCTGATGTCGGATTGTGCCCTGAAAAGATCAATAAAACTGATATATTGGTGTATCGTTTAACCTCGCCGTCATTGGCCACCATTTGGTTTGCATTAGGACAACATCTGATTACAATCTAATACCTATATTATATATCTATACTGCAAAGGTGTACTAGAGAGTATCATTTACCCATAGAGAGAGGGAAAAAAAGAGAAAAAAAGAGTGTATATGTGATTATGTACAGCATGCAAAACAATACTACAAAAACATTTTTGCACAGATTAGTGTAACCAAAACAGCATCAGACTGGTTCTACAAACATCAGGTTTCATGGATGTGTTCTGCATGATTCAACCACAAGATGTCAGTGTGGTCAATAGAATCCAAAAAACACATCTTTACCAACGCAACTTGTAAATCTGTCTTCCTCAACTAATCTAAAGACTATATCTAAATTCGGAATATACTACTAGCTTATTGTATAATGTGTCATATGTAGTGCACACTGTATACAGCCTGCAATTTTAATTTTAAGTGAAACTGTAGACATTATTCCACAATAAATGTTTCAAACAGCAGTATGCTGCACTGTAGTCACATGACCTCATTTAGTCCCATATTATTGGTGTCTAGTCTTCATCTTGGAAAAAAAAACATTATTTAGATTTTTGTTCATTCAATTTTAAATGTAAAAATGTTTTAACTTTTAGGAGTCTCATAATAATGACTAATAAAAGATAAATTAAAATGTTACAAATTGTAACTCTAATTACCTCTGGTTCATTTATAACACTGGAAAGAAGGTTAAAGGAACAGTTCACCCAAAAATGAAAATTGTCTCATTATGTACTCACCCTCATGCCATCCCAGATGTGTATGACTTTCTTATTTCAGCAGAACACAAATGAAGATTTTTAGAAGAATATTTCAGCTCTGTAGGTCCATACAATGCAAGTGAATGGTGGCCATAACTTTGAAGCTCCAAAAAGCACATAAAGGCAGCATAAAAGTAATCCATAAGACTTCAGTGGTTTAATCCATGTGTTCAGAAGTGATATGATAGGTGTGGGTGAAAAACAGACCAATATTTAAGTCCTTTTTACTCTAAATCTCCACTTTAGCTTTCACATGTGAAAGTGAAACTAAACAGGCACCATATGTGACTTTCAGATGTACTGTAAAATTGAAAGTGGAGATTTAGGGTAAAAAAAGAACTTACATTTTTATCTGTTTGTCACCCACACCTATCATATCACTTCTGAAGACATGGATTAAACCACTGGAGTCGAATGGATAATTTTTAAGTTTAATTATGTGATTTTTGGAGGTACAAAGCTCTGTTCACCATTCACTTGGGATGGTATGAGGGTGAGTAAATGATGGGAGAATTTTCATTTTTGGGTGAACTATCCCTTTTAAGTCTATCCCATTGTGGGATACAGTGGGATACAGTATTCTGTGCAGTGTGCTCTGTTGTAAACTGCACATTATGGCAAATGTTGTATGTCATCCAAGTATACAATTTGCATACTGTGCACAGTATACATACTCTATACTGCATACAACAGTAATAGTAAAAATAGTATGCTATTCTGATCTAAAATGCTCATTAATATTCAAAATCCGACCAGAGATTGGTTTGACCTATAGACTTGCAGGAAACATATAAACATGCTCATTAAGTGTTAACGAGCCAATTAAAAACTGTGCTGTTTGAGGTGAGAGAGTTTGATGTTTTTTGAGACAGAGAGAAATGTAATAGGATGTCACCTTGTGGTATTGGACTGTGTAAATATCTACTCTGCTACCACAATAGATTATATTAATATGGACATGGAACTTGAAATTTGATCATATTGAGAAAAATGAACTAACATCAAAATGCAAATGCCAAACATTTTCACCAGTGAGATCCCAAAATCTAAACATGAGCTGCTACAGAGACGTCAGCTTCATGAAATCCAGTTAAAACACAATTAAACTGGAACAACGATACTGACACATTTATATGTGTATCATTATTGCTCATTAGTTAATAAACACAGCCTGGTCATAAACTTGAGCTTTCAATTGAACTGGCCTTTTACACTGAACTACTAGCTGCATCGAGGAAAACAGTTTGGATATTAACAGAGCATGTCCTCTAATGTTCTACCTGTGAGACAAATGTAAAAATTCTGCTTGATTTCATTTCAGATGAAAGCCCTGTACTTTCTGCTTTTAGTCACTTGAATGGCACTGACGTTGACCATCCACCTTCAGGCGCTCTTTAACCAAATCACAATTAGTCATAAATCCTGTTCCATTTGTAAGAGTGCACTTAACAGCATGTAGAGCATCCAAAACCTCCAAATTAGCAAAGGGGAAGTGTGTGTTTGTGTGTGTAGAGGGCTTTGATCAGCACCGCAGCCATATGGTTAGTGTGTGCGGGTAAGCTGGTGGCATTTTTCACTTTTATTGAGTGTTTTCTCGCTGTCTCAGATAGATGAGACTGAACTCTCCTGAGCCAGAGACCCCGAAGTCACATTTACTGTCTCACTCTGTGGCCCTTTGGCCTAAACTTTCACTCATTCTCTCTCACACACGCACGCATGCACACAGATTCCATTTATGGTGTGATACTAGCCTGAAACTCAATCTGCTGGGCAGAGACCTGCTGTGGTCAGATGAAACTAGTTGTAGCTTCTAAGAGTGAGCCGTAAATCATTACACTGGCCTTGACAAGAAGCACACAGGAATGTGTGTGTATGAACACTGTTGCACTGCATTGATATCATCACTTGCATGAAAGCTTTTCCTATGTGCATTTGTAAAGCACTGTTTGGGGAATTTGGCTCTGAACATTACCCTGTTCTTGAACTCTCTATGTGAGCAACATAAAGAACTCTAAAAACTCTAGAGTGTTAATGCTGATGAAACAATCTGACCAGAAATGTTATTCATTAAGACACACACACACACACACACACACACACACACACACCTGCTTGTGGCTAAATGTATGTAACTTACTCCCAGGATTCTCTCCGATGCTGCTGTGCTTCCCGTTCCAGTACCAGAGTAAAAGTGTGGCATCTCTGGAGCCGGAGAGAATGTAACAGTCTCCGCCAATGTACGACTCAGAGCGGGCCAGACACGTCACCACATCAAGATGCCCGAACACAATTTGTGTCAGTTTACCTGCAAACAAAAAAAAAGAAGAGATATTGCTTAGTCCAGTGTGGAAAAACTTTCTGTACAATGCACAACATATATTTTTGATTTATGCATTGGGCATATTAGTATACATTTTATCAGTCTGTCTGTTCCAAAGGAATCAACCTCATGACATTGGTGTTGCTAGCACCACGCTATTTGCAATTCATTTTACATTTGATTTCCCCATAACTACTCAAGGTCTGATGCTGGAGAAATGAAAATACATGCTCTTTCAGGCACAGTGGTTACTGGGAGAAACTACCTTGTCTTTTTGCACGTCTCATTTTGCATAAAAGTTTGAAGTAGGAATCTCTTCATTTCATACATTTTTTCTCCATTGTTTTTTTTTTTCGAACAGGGGAAAAAGCAGCACATAGGAGGTGATAGCATTGTGTAGCTTCTCTCCAAAGTTGAGTGCACACAGTTGATGTGCTTTTGAAATACTGCTTACCAGCTAAAATGTGTTAATTTTTAACACATTCCTACAGATTTTATTAAAGGCTGTGGACCCTTTACACAGGCCCGGGTTTGGAATACGGAAGTAAACGATTGCAATGATAACTTGTATAGCGGTAAATGGGAGACCACGGCAAATATAATTTTTCCTGCCCCTTTGCTCCAACAGCTAAATAAAACATCCACTACTACACTTACACAGCTTTCCAAAAGAAGAAAAAAATCATTGGATTTCAGCAGTCAGAAGAAAGAAACAGGCCAGATTTTCTGTCTCTCCCTCAGCAGCTGTTAGAAACCTCATTGCAGCTGTGATAACTTGTTTTTTTTAATGTATTCCAGGGTAATATAATACAAAATATAATGTTATACATTTGCATTCAATAATAGAAAAAATTGCAAATATTTAAAAAAAAGTTTGCTAGATTTACACTGCTAAATAAGGTGATAATGCATCATCACAGTGTGAAAAGGATCCATTTTGCAGAATGAGAATTTATTATATTAAGGGTACAACTATGCAATGTATTTAATAAGGTAAAATGTGGTTTTGCACATGCAATATGCATATATGAAAATGGTCTATACAGGGGTAACAATAAATCACCTGGCAAAAAAGCATTCCATGTTTAGTAATTTTGTGGAAATCACTGCCTCATCTACCAAACTGATAAACTGATTTGCATATGATTATTTGATGAAGATACACAGTATCTGAGCACTTGGCATTTCAGAATAATCTTTTCTGTATGTCACCCAATCTGGAATAGTGCTCACTTTTTAATGCATAGTGGTTACTAGGAGAAACCACCTCAAAAATGGCCATTGACCCCAAGCATAAGGATTATGAACTGCATATTTAAGTTTGATGGTGTGTCACCCATTCATGGCAATACAAATGAATATCTGAAAGAAATTCTGCCGCTTTTCATGAAAGGACAAGTATGATTTTCATTGGTTCAGCAGTCCGCTAACTGCATGGAGCGAGTGAATGACTCGACTGAGATGATGCTGTCTGCTGAGCCGCTTACATACACCAGATGAGTGCACATGCTCCCCAATTCTTACAGCAGTGTAAATATTTGGTTTTGGAGTGCTGCATGCACATGCTAAAGTCTGGGTGTGTTTGCATGAGAAAAAGAGACAGCATTTGACATGGGAGAGTGTGACAGCCTGTGTGTGGTTAACTGCAGTAAAATCACAGAGTGCAGTACAGTATGAAAACAAAGGAATATGTATCTATGTGTGCATCTATGTACAGCTGAAGTCAGAAGTTTACATACACTTAGGTTGAAGTCATTAAAATTAATTTTTTTTAACCACTACACAGATTTCATATTTGCAAACTATAGTTTTGGCAAGTCGTTTAGGACATCTGCTTTGTGCATGACACGAGTAATTTTTCCAACAATTGATTAAAGACAGATTGTTTCATTTTTAATTGACTATATCACAATTCCAGTGGGTCAGAAGTTTACATACACTAACTGTGCCTTTAAGCAGCTTGGAAAATTCCAGAAAATGATGTCAAGCCTTTAGACAATTAGCCAATTAGCTTCTGATAGGAGGTGTACTGAATTGGAGGTGTACCTGTGGATGTATTTTAAGGCCTACCTTCAAACTCAGTGGCTCTTTGCTTGACATCATGGGAAAATCAAAAGAAATCAGCAAAGACCTCAGAAAAAAATTTGTGGACCTCCACAAGTCTGGTTCATCCTAGGGAGCAATTTCCAAACACGTGAAGGTGCCATGATGTTCATCTGTTCAAACAATAGTACACAAGTATAAACACCATGGGACCACACAGCCATCATACTGCTCAGGAAGGAGACGCATTCTGTCTCCTAGAGATGAATGTAGTTTGGTGTGAAAAGTGCAAATCAATCCCAGAACAACAGCAAAGGACCTTGCGAAGATGCTGGAGGAAACAGGTAGACAAGTATCTATATCCACCGTAAAACGAGTCCTATATCGACATAACCTGAAAGGCTGCCCAGCAAGGAAGAAGCCACTGCTCCAAAACCGCCATAAAAAAGCCAGACTACAGTTTGCAAGTGCACATGGGGACAAAGATCTTACTTTTTGGAGAAATGTCCTCTGGTCTGATGAAACAAAAATTTAACTGTTTGGCTATAATGACCATCGTTATGTTTGGAGGAAAAAGAGTGAGGCTTGCAAGCCGAAGAACACCATCCCAACCGTGAAGCATGGGGGTGGCAGCATCATGTTGTGGGGGTGCTTTGCTGCAGGAGGGACTGGTGCACTCCACAAAATAAATGGCATCATGAGGGTATATTGAAGCAACATCTCAAGACATCAGCCAGGAAGTTAAAAGCTCGGTCGCAAATGGGACTTCCAAATGGATAATGACCCCAAGCATACCTCCAAAGTTGTGGCAAAATGGCTTAATGACAACAAAGTCAAGGTATTGGAGTGGCCATCACAAAGCCCTGACCTCAATCCGATAGAAAATTTGTGTGCAGAACTGAAAAAGCGTGTGCGAGCAAGGAGGCCTACAAACCTGACTCAGTTACACCAGTTCTGTCTGGAGGAATGGGCCAAAATTCCAGCAACTTATTGTGAGAAGCTTGTGGAAGGCTCCCCAAAACATTTGACCCAAGTTAAACAATTTAAAGGCAATGCTACCAAATACTAACAAAGTGTATGTAAACTTCTGACCCACTGGGAATGTGATGAAAGAAACTATTATTCTGACATTTCACGTTCTTAAAATAAAGTAGTGATCCTAACTGACCTAAGACAGGGAATGTTTTCTACGATTAAATGTCAGGAATTGTGAAAAACTGAGTTTAAATGTATTTGGCTAAAGTGTATGTAAACTTCTGACTTCATGTATGTATGTTTCTCTCTATCTGTCTGTCTGTCTATTGCAACTGTTGATAAACTAACTCCAGGACTTGTATTTCAGTGTGGCACGATTCTATTGATATTTATGTTCGGCTTGCGTGGAGTCTCATCCTCCTGTGACAAGTCAAGGTCCATCCTTGAAATGAGCCCATGGGCAATGCAGTTGTAATGCAGTCTGCAGGCTCATTTGTGACTTTTGACCCTTTCTTTTGTGTACTGTGGTAGGGGCAGGTGTCTCGGTGGAGACAGAGGTAGTGGGGGGTCATAGCAGTTACCTGTATCTGTGGAGTAGATGCGGAAGCTGTTGTCCCAGAAGCCACAGAGCACGATGAATCGGTTGTCAGCCGTGATGACAAAACATTGAGCGTTTACCTGGATACTCTGATCTAACAGATCTGTGATCTGCCTCCTGTGAGTGCCCACATTACTGGCTGTAAAGAGAAAGAGACACTAGTCAAACAAGTAAAAATGTGTAAAAAGCTTTAAAAGTGCTATAAAGGTGAAAAACTACCAAATTTGAGAGTATGGAGAAATGAGGCATATACTGCTGACAGAAATGACAGAAAAGGAAACATTTTAATAGATCAAAATGTGAGCAGGAAACAAAGAGGGGGAGACACATAAGGAGAGAGAGAGCTGTACAGATACATTAACAGAGAGAGTTAGATGGTGCAAATAGAGACAGCCTTGACCTAAAAGGTCTATTCTTATGTATGGTAAGTGAATTCTTGACAACCTCTTAAGGGATTATAAAGATGTTAAACCATTAGCACGAGAAAATATGACATTTTTCATTAATACTGTGCGTGAGTGCAAGTGATTTGTGAATGAATACATAAAGCACGGAAGACAGAACATTAAGAGAGCTTTCACATTTTCCTCTGGCCCGAAGGGTTTGAAAAACAGCAGCTTTTGCCACAAGAAAAGACTAAAATAATCATTAAAAATGATCTGGCCCACAAGCTGTAAATTACATGTATTTTTTTAAACACATATGACAGAGCGTGCATGTGAAAGAGAGAGACCGGGAGAGAAAGGGATGGAGTATAGAGGCCAGACTACACCGAATCAGGTGCGTGAGGCCCAGACACACTCGTGACACACACCAGCGCTGCGTCTGTGCTGCGCAGTGGACGAATTATCAACAGCACAGTCATGCAGAATTTACTGTGTTTAAATGTGTGAGCTGTGTGGAATGCAGGCCATGTAAATACATACATGACATTTTGGAGCAGGAAAAGAGTTATGAAAGATGTCCCCACACAGAGAGATGGAGAAGAGAAAAGGGAGGGTGATTTGTCCCATGTTTCTGATTAAAATAAAAAAAAAAAGCACAGGTAAAAGCTGCTGTTCAAAACATGTTATTCTGCAGCTTTAGTACAACTTCACAGGAGTAGTTGAAACAACCCATATTTTTTTTTTCAATATGGATGGTAATATAATGCAGATATTATTTATAAATATGAAATAATTTTTTCACATTATCAACAATGTTTTCCTAGCATGATCTGAGAATATTCCAAAGATCATCTTGTGATGTTACAGGATGCTTGGCTCTGTTGACCTATTAATAATAGTCACAAATTTGTCACATTACATTACTGACCCATAAATAGAGCAGATATATTTAACATCGTACATATTACATATTTCACTTTATGTCATAACTTCTCTTTTTACCCTCAAAAATCTTAAAGCTTTGTTTATTTCCAGGTTTAAATGGAATCAAAGATGAAAATCAAAAATCGTACCCCACAACACATATGTACACACTATTGTGGAAATTACATTAACATTCATTTTACAAATTATTTACTCAAAATTCACTCAAAGATATTTAAAAAACCGAACTGTTCATTATCCATTAACAAGGCTATTTGTAGCTTTTGGAGCTGATCCACTTCTGTTAATTCGTTAAAGTTGAAATGCCTGGCATAAATCCAGATGTGCGGTGTAGTCAAGTGCACTTTCTGCATGTTAAAATGATGATTCGGGTGTCTGGATCATAGAAGTGAGCGATACTGTTCAGTCCTGCCAAAGTGTGTTGAATAACAGCGTTTTTGTTTCTTCTGCATAATAAGCTGGGATAGGTGAAAGTATTTTAATATCAAAAAAGTTACGCATTTCGGGGGCCTGGGTAGCTCAGTGGTAAAAGACGCTGGCTACCACCTCTGGAGTTCACTAGTTCGCTAGTTCAAATCCCAGGGCGTGCTGAGTGACTTCAGTCAGGTCTCCTAAGCAACCAAATTGGCCCGGTTGCTAGGGAGGGTAGAGTCACATGGGGTAACCTCCTCGTGGTCGCTATAATGTGGTTCTCGCTCTCTGTGGGGCACGTGGTGAGTTGAGCAAGGATGCCACGGTGGATGGCGTGAAGCCTCCACATGCACTATGCCTCTGTGGCAACGCGCTCAACGAGCCACATAATGGAATGCGCAGATTGACGATCTCCGGCGCGGAGGCAGCTGGGATTCATCCTCCGCCACTCGGATTGAGGCAAATTACTATGCGACCACGAGGACTTAAAAGCACATTTGGAATTGGGCTATAATGCTCTTCTCCATCATTTGATCATTATTTGATGAATTACTGTTGATGTGATCAATAAAAAAATTACATAAACATCTCTTTGAAATAAAATGTATTTACCGCCTGCTTTTATCTGGCGATAATAGCGCAACGTAAATTGCGGCAGGCAATTTTAATGAAGCGCGATCTATAAAAAGCCTAACTTACATAGAAAGGAGGCGTGTTTGCGCAGAAAGGAATGACTTTGACTTTAAAATCTCAAGATGCAGTGCAATTTCAGTGCTGATAGCACCTGCTTAAACTAGATTGTGGTGGCTTTTTGTGCTGAAATACCACGCGCAAAAGTGGTGTAACTGGTTAGTGAATTCTGCCCTGTGTGTCGGTGGCGCTATGAAATTTGCTTTGTTTTGAGCAGCCTGTCCAGCCTGACACAGTAACATTGGCTCAATGGTTTGGGTTTGGGGCGGGACTATCTGTTTGTTTGATAAACAGCAGATGCAGTGAATTCCACAAGCTGCTCGAAAACAATGTGTATTTTTGCAATTCTCTTTGTGGCGCAGAACTTACACCAGCTTTAAACTGACACTTTATCGGCCAATTCAGATGATCTGAAAATAGCTAAACATCAGCCGTTTGGTCTCACCTCTACCTGATTGTCTCTATTTGAAACAGAAATGCAAATTCATGTTTTTACTTCACGAAAATAAAGGAATTCAAAAGGAATTGTACAATTCTTAAGTAAGGCTCAAATAAAGAGATTTAAGCAAGGAAGTAATGAAAGAGTTAGATCAAGAGAGAATGCAACAGATGAGCACATTCGTTCACTGTTTCAGGACAAAGCGCCATAAAAGTGTGCGATATGCATCAGGCTGATGAAGCTTGAGTGCAGAAAAATACACGCACATGAGTAAGCATGAGAAGGTAAGCCATTAAGAGACAAACAGAGAAATCAGGAGACCAGCATATATTTTGATTGTATATAAATAAGAACATGAAAGGAGCTGAGGAACTTCAGAGAGGTGTCAGCCATATGTTTTCACACATTCTCATCTCTCTCTCATTCCTCTATCTTCTTTTCTCCCTCATCAACAGGTCGAATGGATGAAAGGAGGACATATTGTTCTGACAGCATATGCCACGTGGCTTCAATCAGACATTATTATACCATTCACATTCATTCAGTCTGACAGGGCAGAGAGAGAAAGAGACAGCGAGAGGGAGAGAGAGAGCCCTGATGATGTACAGTCTAAGCCACAGCTCATTGCTTTCCAATTTGCATGCAAATGCTGATCTCAAACTAAATGGCGGATGGGTGAAAAATAGCACTCATCTCCTCCCAAGGGCTGGGCATGCACAACTCACAACAGCCAATCACAAATCACTCTACTGACGATTGACAAACTACAGACCTATTAAAGGGTCAATCTCCACTGGCAACTGGTACTGCTGGTCTTGCACAGAGGAGCCTTGATGACCTGAGAGAGAGAGAGAGAGAGAGAGAGAGAGAGAGAGAGAGGACACATGATAAATAGATTTAATCCTTGGTACCATCAGCATGCTTATTTATAGAAGTAACAGAACAGTCATTTACCACAGAAAACTAATAACAATAAAAACAATAAACACTACTCTTCTGTTGCACATTAGTTGCAGAGAAGAGAGGGCATTGCCCCCCGGTCTGATGTAGAGACAACCACTTGCCTAACCAAAAGATAAACCATTAACCAAGTCATGTAAACACTTTAAACCACTCATAACCCTTTCCCAATAATACAACACAGGAAAACCGTTTAGACCACCACGATTTTTACATGCTATCAAAATTTAGCTTTGAATGTCAACACCTCAATAACCATTTTGTAAGCTTGTTCAGTTGCATGTAAATCCTTCAAACATGTCATTTTTTGTATATATCAACATTTTGTTGTACATACATCATCATCTAAAACAGTTATATCTGAGGAGAGCTGATAAAGGTAAAGTGTAAATGCTTTCTGATGAATGTCTCTTAGCATCTTCCTCAAATCAACTGATCTTTAATAAATAAATAAAAACAGGGAGAGGCTGACAAATGGAGGTGGACAGGAAGCTGACTGCAAGGCAGAGGAAGTGTAACATTTGATCCAATTCAAGCAAAGATTTCAATGTCCAAGGAGCTGATGATTATCCACAAACAGAGTTTAGAGGGTTAAAGCTCATCTCCACTGAGTTTTGTATCACAGAATGTGTAAAAATGAACATCAGACCTTATTCACGCTAGCGCCAACTTTGACTTTTTTTCTCTCCCCAATTTGGCATGCCCAATTCCCAATGCACTTTAAGTCCTCATGGTGGCGTAGTGACTCGCCTCAATCCGGATGTCGGAGGGCGAATCTCAGTTGCCTCCGCGTCTGAGACCGTCAATCCGTGCATCTTATCACGTGGCTTGTTGAGCACGTTACCGTGGAGACATAGCGCGTGTGGAAGCTTCACGCTATTCTCCGTGGCATCCACGCACAACACACCTCACGCCCCACCGAGAGCGAGAACCACATTATAGCGACTCTATAACGTGACTCTACCCACCCTAGCAACCGGGCCAATTGGTTGCTTAGGAAGCCTGACTGGAGTCACTCAGCACGCCCTGGATTCAAACTTGCAACTCCAGGTGTGGTAGTCAGTATCTTTACTTGCTGAGCTACCTAGGCCCCTACCATCTTTGATTTTTAATGGGAATGACAACGAGGCTGTGAGGGATAGACTTACAGTCTCTTCAATGGCACAAACAGTATGAAGCAGTAAAAAGCTCCTAGATCACATCTGATTTTCCACAGCTCGTGTTGTCTGGAGTTCTTTGTCTACTGAATGTTCTTGGACAGATATTTTATCAATGTTTTGTCCAAGGAACGATCCAAAAACACTTTACCTACAGCCTATCGAAGAGACTCTAAGTCTCATTGTTGTTCCCATTAAAAATCAAAGATGGTGCTGGCGTGAATAAGGTCTATAGTTTGAGATATCAGAGAGAGAAAAGTAGCATCCTCAGATCAGACGTCAAACGTGCTTAACGAGGTAACCGTCCAGCATAACTGAGAGTAAATGAACAGACCACATGACTTATCAGATGGACTACTTCTTCAACAGTAAAATCCTTGTAAACCATAAACTGAAACTAAATTCCCTTGCTGAGTAATTTATATCGCTCACCAGTAAGTCCGTGCCACTTGTTGACGGCGAAGAGGCGGTTGGCTGTGACGGTGATGATGGACGGGTTGGTGAGGCCTGGCTGCGTGTTGGCAGCCACGTGGGTGACAGGCGAGTTGGACGGGAACTTCAGGACCATGATGACGTCCTGCTGCATCTGCTCTGTAAACATCAGTGGGGTCTGCAGAAGGAGATACTGTTGAGTCCATGAGCGCCATCATCAGCAGCGAGCAAGGGAGTGCAGATGAAAAGAGAGAGATGTTGGGAGGGAGGGAGAAGAGGAAGAAGCAGGCAGAGAGGAAATTAGGCAGCGAAAGAAAGAAGAGCGCAAAAGAGCTTGAGACTGAGGTCAAAGGTGATGCATTCAAAATCTTCATGAAGCCCTAACACATTATGACAAAAAAAGATCCGGTTCTTGAGGGTGCTTGGTCAATACAGCGTTTCAGTCATGCTAAAATACAGGGGCGGTACTAGGATATGATATTTAGGGTGGACAATTGTTTATCTCTTTGTCAAACTGGGGGGTGTGCCTCTTTGATAATTTTGCTTGGGTTGGTACCCCTTTATTTACACGGAACATTTCGGCATTGTTCCGGGGGGGTGGGGGTTAAGCCAGGTGTACACTACATGACTTGCCGTCGGAGCTCTGCAACTTACAGGCTTATTTTTTTGTTGTGCTGGTGCGCACAATACAGGACTGAAGTGTATCAACCACACGACCATTTGTCCACGACTGAGGCTATGTATACACTGGTATTACGATGTGTTTTGGGTGATCCAATCACAAGTGCACAAGCGCACAAGCGAGACACATCACCGTTACACCAGGTCATCCCTTTTGAGCTGTAAACAATAAAAGCAGCGAGTAGAGAGATGTGGGCCATGTTTTATTTTATTTTCTAATTATTTCTGTCTGCTGCTACCCAATACCTTGCTATCCTTTTTCAACAAATATGAAAGAATGGCTTGAGCCCATTGTATGCTTATTTGCACTCATTTGAAGTAAAAAAAAAAAATTTAAACAACTAAAATAATAAAACAGCGGGTAGGGAGATGTGAGTGAAATTTTATTTTATTTCCTAATTATTTTTTGTCTTCTGCTTCGTAGTACCTTTTTCTCCTCTTGCGCTCTCTCTATTTTTCATTGGTTTTGGCTCATAACGGTCTCTCACTCGTCGGGACAATGCTCACACCTGTCGACAAGACGTCTAGATATCAAGCTGTTTTCAAAACTGTCGTAGCGTCTGGGACTAGTCTCAGCATGTCGCACGGGTGCGCACACAACAAGACTGTTCATCGTGAGATCTAAGACTTCTCGTCGCAGACCAGTCGTGACTCAGAACATAAAATGAGCTTGAGTCGTGTAGTGTCCACTAGGCATTAGGGGCACAAGGAAATGCTAGGGAGGCAATGCCCCCCGCTTACACACGGCCATGCTAAAATATATAATATATAGTAACAGCTATGACATAAAACATCTGCTCACCTAGCTACTGTGTATATCACTGTGGAGCACCCAGCATCTTTACACAGCTGAGTTAAGGCTGTCTAAAAGCCATATTAAAATAGCATGGCACTTAATGAAAGATGAAACAATTACCTAATGAAAATAATCTTGTAATGAGAATTTGTGTATTATGTAGAAACGGTTTTAAAAAGGAAATAATGGACTTAAAGCCATACTTTATTGTAAAACTATACTCCACTATACTTTCACAACATTGCAGTGCCTCTCATTCCTCCTTGCTTAAATGGCATATATTAGTCATGCACTGCTTTACTATTCCAGATATGGTCCAAACATTAAAGCATTTCCCTACAAACATGGCAAACAAAAGAAGTCAGTGATGAACATTTAACATAGATGCTAAAGTACGTTAAAGCTGGAGAAGAGGAGAGGAAAGAACAAAAAGATCAAAGCAGCCACACACTTCTGTTTCACAGAAATAAAAAAATTGTCCTGAAATTATTAGACCTCAGAGAATAAAAATAACAAATTCTGCCAGGCAGGTTATGACATTACAGTGTGAGTAGATGATAAATGGAAGGAAAACAGTTTCCAAAGGTTTAAAGATCAAAGCTTTCCTTTAGATTGCAGCAGAATATTCCAAACTCCATTAGTAACATTATAATTTGCTTTCTCTTGCCTTCCTCGCTACAAGTCAGCAGATAAAGAGAGGCTAAAAGACAAACACACACACACATGTTGGTGCGGCTATCCTTATGAGGACTCTCCATAGACATTTTATACTGTACGAACTATAGATTCTATCCCCTAACCCTAAACGCATGCACGCACGCACTCACACACGCACTCACACACGCACTCTCTCTCACACACACACACACACAGCTGCTTGATTACTCGGCAGCAAAGTCATCCAACCATCAAGTTGACTTCCTCATTGAGGCAGGGCTGTGTTTGTAAAGACACAAGATAGTGTTCAAACTGGGTCAGGTCTGGGCAGCTGCACGGTCACTCTCTATGAGCGATATAATTGTCCACTGCTTTATTATGCCATTTACAAACAGCACAATCTGCACAGATTAATACCATTAAAAAATTAATCTCTATTTTTAACTACAACCCCAATTCCAGAAAAGTTGGGACAGTATGAAAAAAGGAGTGATTTGTAAATTATATTCACCCTTTGGTATATTGAAAGCACTACAACTACACATTACATGATGTTTTACCTTGTTTTTTGAAAATGTACAGTGATTTAGAATCAGATGATTGCAACATGCTCCAAAAAAGTTGAGACAGGCAATTTAAGACTAATAACAATTTGACGAGTTTAAATAACAAGGCGATGTGAAACAGGAGATGTTAAACATGAGGCAATCGTGTCATAGTATAAAAGGAGCCTCCAAAAACATCCTAGTCCTTCAAGAGCAAGGATCATTCGAGACTTGTCAATTTACCAACAGATGCTTCAGCAAATAATCCAGCACTTTGACAACAATGTTCCCCAAAGACAAATTGGAAGGATTTGGGGCACTTCACCCTCTACAGTGCGCAATATATTTAAAAGATTCAAGGAATCTGGTCAAATCTCGGTGCGTAAAGGGCAAGACGAAAACCACTTCTGAATGCGCGTGATCTCTGATCCCTCAGACATCACTGTCTTAAAAAACATCATTCATCTGTAATGGATGGGTTTGGGATTACTTTAGTAAACACCAAGTCAACACCATTTGCCGCTGCATCCACAGATGCAAGTTAAAACTCTACTATGTAAAGGAGAAGCCATACATCAACACTGTCCAGAAGCGCTGCCGACTTCTCTGGGCTCGGTCTCATCTTAGATGGAGAGTAGAACAGTGGAACTGTGATTTTTTTTTTAATCCGATGAGTCCACATTTCAAATAGTTTTTGAAAAACACAGCTGTCGTGTTCTCCGGGCCAAAGAGGAAAAGGGCCATCCGAGCTGTTATCAGTGTCAGGTCTAAAAGCCAGTGTCTGTATGGGCCAGGGGTGTGTCAGTGCCCGTGGCATGGGTAACTCGCACATCTGTGAAGGCAACATTAATGCAGACAGATATGTACACATTTTGGAGCAACATATACTGCCATCCAGCACCGTCTTTTCCAGGGACGTCCCGGAATTTTCCAGCAGGACAACTTCAAACCACATACTGGCCGGATAAGCAGAGAGTGCGGGTGCTAGATTGGCCTGCCTGCAGTCCTGATCATCTCCAATTTTGAATGTGTGGTGCATTATGAAGCACACCATACGGCAAAGAAGACCCTGTACAATTGTGCAGCTGAAGACCTGAATAATGGATGAATGGAGGAAAATTCCACTTTCTAAACTTAACAAACTTGCGTCTTCATTGCCTAAATGCTTAATAAGTGTTATTAGAAGAAATGGTGATGTTTCACAATGGAAAAAACTCGACTGTCTCAACTTTTTTGGAGTGTGTTGCAATCATCTGATTTAAAATGACTGTACATTAAAAAAACAATGAAATTCACAAGGTAAAACATCATATAATGTTTAGTTGTAGTGCTTTCAATATAGCAAAGGGTAAATATCATTTACAACTCACTAATTTTTGTTTTTATTAGCATTTTTCATACTGTCCCAACTTTTTTTGGGATTGGGGTTGTAACAGAACAGCATTTATCTGCATATTACAAATAAGCACCTACATCTTTTGCTCAACATCACCAATATACTCTCCTCTAATCCAGCCTTACTGTTGTCTTATGTCTGTGATGTCTAATCCTGACGTGTGTGTGTGATTTTTAGACATAGTATGGAGACACGGGGCTAATTGGTGCGCCTGCAGTACATTAGACAGACAGCTAGAGCCTCTTAAATAGTGTTCAGCCTGTGAGCCCCATTAACAGGGGATCTACTCTTATTAACCTTCAGGAGACACGAAAGAGGAGAATAGTGCGAGGCAGAGAGAGAGAACGAGAGAAAAGACAGGGGAACCGTAGAGAGAACGACACGGACTGTATGAAGGTATGATCCAGATAAAGGATCAAATAAACTTTGAATGTTAATTTAAAATAAGACATTTATCAAGTCTTTGCTTTTGTTGGCTTGTTTCTTGTCTTTTTTGGCTTAGTCAGGCAATAGTTTAATAGACATAAAGTGGTTTTGCATGAAAGTACGTCTTAAGGTAGCTGATTTCAGACCAGCTTCGAAGGTACCTTGATTCCTTTCTTCCTTTGGATACTGCCTGATAAGTCTGTATGTTCAAGGTTTCGGACGCAGGCCATCTCTTTATGAGACTTTCATACACCTAATGCACCTATGTTGTTTGCCTATAGTAGCGTGTACGATGAGATTAGATACAAGACAGAAGCTTGGAAAGCCAATTCCCGAGCTTGACAGGATATTAGCACTTCAGACAACAGGGAACTCCATTAAGGGAGAAATAAGTGTATCAACATCCCATGATTGAAACCTCACTCTAACATGACATCTCCTGTTCAGAGAGTGACATCTTTCTAGCCTGTCCTAGTCTTTCAAAGTGCTTCCATTGTGTGCTAAGGATTGAGAGATTATAAACCAGTTTTCCAGGCTGTTCTGGAATATTTGATTCTTACTGGTATCTCAAGTCTGAAATCCAGTTCTAAGACTATACTGTAACTATATCAGCATGTGGACATTTAGAAGCGAGTGTGTGAGTTTTTTGAGCAGACATCTCTGGCAGGGGTTGTCATCGCCACAGAAACACACAGCTAATGGGGGTGTCTAGGCTGTTACCAACAGTCTTTCAATTTCTAGACTAAGGACCCTATCACCTCAGAGCTCTACGCAAACTACGGGGGGCTTTTCCCAGTGCTGGGATCCTTTCTCACAACGGTGGCTTACTAAGAGAGAAGAGAAGGAGTGGTGGAGAGAGGAGAGGTGAGGTAAAGCAGAGTAGGAGACAGCCATTGGGTCGATTTAAGTAGGCAACGTTTAGACAGATGGCTCCAGTGCACAAGAATGCTCATAATGAATCCTAAACTCTTTTCCAAAACCAAATGAGCTGCCTCACTGCCCACTGCCCAGGCAGCTGCCTTGTAAAGCCCAAATTATACTTCAGTTTTGACATAAATACACAAATATTTGTTGCTTTTCCCCTCCACTCAAAGATAAGCCAAAGAAAGTGAAAGCTGCGTTAGTCATTACAACCAGAGTTGTTATTATTTCTAATTTTAAATTAGTTTTTATTTCTACATTTTCAATTTGTCCATTCAATTTAGTTTAGTTTTATCTAAAATGATGGGTGAAATACATTTAATGTAATTAATTAAATACATTTAATGTGTTTAATACATTTAATAAATGGTCATATTAAAACATTTAATAATGCCCATAAAATTGGGGCCTGGGTAGCTCAGCGAGTATTGACGCTGACTAACACCCCTGGAGTCACGAGTTTGAATTCAGGGCGTGCTGAGTGACTCCAGCCAGGTCTCCTAAGCAACCAAATTGGCCTGGTTGCTAGGGAGGGTAAAGTCACATGGGATAACCTCCCCGTGGTCGCTATAATGTGGTTCTCGCTCTCGGTGGGGCGCGTGGTGAGTTGTGCGTGGATGCAGCGGAGAATAGCGTGAAGCCTCCACACGTGCTACGTCTCCGCGGTAACACGCTCAACAAGTCACGTGATAAGATGCACAGATTGACGGTCTCAGACGTGAAGGCAACTGAGATTCGTCCTCTGCCACCCGGATTGAGGCGAGTCACTACAGTACTACACTTCACACTTTTCAGTCCTCCTGCTGTGTCCAGGTGTAGCCTACTTCCCTAAAGTCAAGATCAAACTCAACTTGGGCTGCCGTTTCGTTCTTTTCACATTATATTTAGTATGGATAACTAAATATAATGTGTGTTCTTCAATGTATTTTCAGACTTTTTTGCCATTGAAACGCAAGTGCCAGCTTTACAGGTAACACACAGAGGTTGTGCTACAAATATGTAACGGACTGAGCTGTACAATGTCCATCATGGCCTATTTCACCCGTCATATTAGTTTAAATGTCCCTGATAAGTAGTAAATGTGATTTTGTCTCGATATAGTCAACATTTTCAGTTAGAAATGACTTTGCATAGTAAGCGTGAGTCTGATAAAATGTGTTTTATTTAATAATTTGCAGAGTTGGGGAACGTACTTTTTAAAGTGTACTTGCGTTATTGATATTTCTGGATGAGAGCGGCAGAGCACGTCTGACGAATGGCGATCTCTTTCCCGCACACACATACAGCACGGGCGCTCGGGCGAGAAAGTTGCTGCTCTCAGCCACAATAGTCACACGTAAGGACATGTACGTGTGAAAACTGATGCACAGTATCAAATACACAGAATGTATGATAGTACTAACTGTAGAGAGCACATCAATATGAAGACAAAGCCAAATCCCAGACATTTAGAGGCAATTTTGAAATCCCAGCTGGACGCTTTTTTCAGGTCTGAAAAAGAGGACATGTCTGAGGAAAAGAGGACATATGGTCACCCTATTTTATGTTATTTTTTTGTTTGTTTTTCATTGCATCACAAATGCCACTGATTCTGAAAAAAATACCAAAGTCCAAAAGGCTCGAGTCCGAGTTAAGTCTGAGTAAAAAATGAATCCAAGTCCATAAAATTGGACTCGTGACTCGAGTCCGAGTCCAAACTCGAGTATATCAACTCTACTTAAGGCCAAAGTATATAGGGGTGTAAATTGGATGTTTCATCACAATACGATCTTACATCGATTCTCTTGGCCTACGATCCGATATTTGCCGATACTTCAAAGTCTGCCGCGATACGATTTGATTCGATTCAGGGCCCTGCGATCGATATTCCAATATTATGCGCCTATTTTACACAATCAATTCATTTTTTATTTATTTTATGGCCCTCAAATGCAACCAAAATATAATTTGAATATTTTATTGAGCTCTCTGAAAAGTGCAAATTTAGTATCCACATTGGGACATCCACAACAAAATAAGGTAATTCAGATGCTGAAAAACATTATACAGATAATAATATAAAAAATAACGTCACGCACAAGTGGTCATCAATCATTTGATTACAGCTTATTTTTCAGTTTACTCCAATTCAAAGTACTTACATACCCATGACTTGTTTCCAACTATCCGTGCTATGCGCGGTTTTCTTGGCTACAACTTCCAAAGTTGTAATGAAAAATTCTGTTACAGTTATCTGGGATAAATGTTAGTAAATGTGTTGATGTGTAAAGTCTTATAACTGATGCTAATGCTGGTGATTTCTCTTTCCCTCATAAGTGCTGTTCAGAATGTTGGCATTGTCAAGACTTTTCATATGATGGTTGAACTGTTCCATGGTACTTTTAAATAGCAAATGCTTATGTAAAATTCAAATGGGTCGCTCTGTGCTCAAACTTATGAGAGTTTGCATTTTAAGGAGCGCCCGGATAACACGCACACACTGATACTATCACCGCAACTTGCGTTTTGCGGGAAGCAGAGCGCAATTTGGCTTCACAGACCCTGCAGACATCCTTGTCCCACATGAAAATGAATGTAATAAGGTTGCTTCATCGCCTGACGGAAATGCGTACAAACGTGGCTGACATGAGAGTATTAAAATAAAGGTGCATCTTAAAAAAAATGTCTGTATTGATATTTACGCATTGTATTGATAACACTGGATCGTTGGTTATTGGATCGATGCATTGATCCAGATCGAAGGATCATTAAACCCCTATAAGTATACTATTGGTTGACCACAATGCAGATCGCTCCGCAGAAAGGATGCGTGATGTAAATTTCGTCATCAGCACAGTCCACGCAGACTAACCATATCCGGCGCAGACTAGCCAGATGTGGTCCTCGTCTGTGCACATCGTCTGCGCATGCACCTGCCATTGACTGTACTAAAAGAGTATCACAAAGCAACTCTTGTGGGCATGCATCGAACGTCTTCGTATTCGCTCGTGGTCAGAAGAGTATACACTGAAAAGCAACACGGTCGATTGGGTGCAAGCTGATACAGAACGCAGAAAAACTAAGTATACCAATGCCTTTAGCGTATGCATACAGTCGAATGCTCAGCCTTTCAAAGTATACTCCACTTGACGGTGCACGTATACACAAGCATTTGGTGCATACGTGCTACGACTCGTATGAGATACTGGATTATTTATCTTCAGGAGTTTAGACTTTATATTCCTTCAGACTCGAGTTATACACATGCAGGTATCTCCTGACCTTATTTGTGAAATAATCATGTTTAGCAGTACGCTGACACGTGAAAAATGAATGATTTTTTTAAAGCAGCATATCAAACAAAACGAGACGCTACTCTTTACACCCAAACAGGTTTCAATGAAAAAACATAGAGGTTTCAGTAACACTTTATTTTAATGTGTCATTGTTACACATATTACATGTATTTACTATAGCAATAGCAGTCAATTATGCGTAATTACAAGCAACTAACCCTAAACCAAACCCTTACCCTAACCCTAAACCGAGTACATGTTGTTAATTAGTAATAATCAGTAATTACTTGTGTAATTACACTGTAACAAGGCCACATTAAAATAAAGTGTAACCGAGGTTTTGTTGGCTCTGCGCCCGTAGAAGCGCTTGACGGAAATCGATGCCATGCTGTTATGTCACGTGACTAGGTGCACCAGAAGTTTAAGCCTTAAATGACAGTCTAGGGTGTTGTGAACAGTATTCAGTCTGTTTAAATTCATTTAAATTATGCGTTACGTATAGCGAAGCCAAAATACAACGTCCACGCATGTGGATATGGGGTCGCACGAGGATAAACGCAGTTTTAGCAACAATAACATTACAATAACACAATCATATAATAAGTAAACATTTCTAGCAGTGGATTTCCATCGAAAATAAAGTATAATACAGGTTATTCCTCCATTTAACCATTGCTAAGGTCAACTCGAGCTCACAGCTGATTGGTTTGTGTTTTCTGCAGATCATTTATGGCACTTTTCCACTGCACCTTACGGTTCGACTCGACTCTGCTCACTTTACTTTTCTGAGCTTGCTTTTCCACTGCAGTTTAGTGCCGCCTCAACATGGGTGGGATTATAGGCTGATCGTCATAGTTGCATCGCCCCATCCAGCTCTCATTGTATCCTCTCCTCGGCTACTAACGAGAGGAACATCTGCACCTCGTTTATTGACCACGGCGTGGTTTTGCACACAGCCATTTCTTTTTACAATTCGAAAGTCGCGTGAACAAATAATACTGCTATCGCTGTTGCTAACTTTAAAACTAGCGGGTTGATGTCCCGTGTCGCAAATCCTGTGATGCTGGTAGTGACGATTCTCTATGACCAATCAGTGATCTGCAGGGTTTTGACGTCACATTTAGTATCGGCTCGGCTCGCTTGGAACCTCGACCGAGGTGGCACTAAAACAGTACCAGGTACCAGGTACTATCCACAATGGAATACCTCCAAAAAGCGAGCAGAGTCGAGTCGAGTCGAGCCGTACCGTGCAGTGGAAAAGCCCCATTAGAATGTTCACTTCAGTACTTCCAGTGTAGACATCCTCAAGACTTGCGGCATGTAAATGGATGTGTCTGGTGAAGACAGGGTGTTAGAATTTGGCCAATTTGATGTATCGTAGTGGGCAGCATAATTAAGATGTTGTTCCTACCTTAAATGCCTTAAAATGTTGACTAAGTAGGCAGTTCACTGGGTTTGGAACAGAGCTCTAGTTACTGAGGAAGAGATCAGCCTCAGTGTGACTGTTATTGTATAAATCTGTTTTTAAATGAAGTCATCTTCAAACCCATCTAAATTCTTAGCCAATTTAGAAGTCTGATTAAACTCAAGAATTGAAGTCAGTTGATCAGCTTATTAGATCGCAAAACAAACTGTAAACTGAGTGTCTGTGGTTCAGAGACACCGTCTGTCGTGCAGAGTCGTTAGAGGAAATGTTTATATATTGTGTCAATGTGTGAATGTGCAGATCTTGCATATTGAAAGTGATGTTAGTCAGCAACAATGTCTGTGTGTGTTTGTGTTACTCACCACCTGCATGGCAGAGCTGCGAGGGGGGTGGGGTTCAATTAGCAGCTGGCAGGGCGTCTGCCCAAAACTTCTGATTTGAGACTCCACCGCCTGAGAAAGAAAGCAAAAGAGGGAGGAGGTTTATGGAGGGTTGGTAGCACTAATGAAGAGATATAGGATTTTAAACATCACCTTGAGAAAGTGGCAAACCAGTCCTGGACTATATCATCTAATACGGATTAAAAAAATGTGTGTGTGTGTGTGTGTGTGTGTGTGTGTGTGTGTAGTGGTGAACATAATGATCATAATAATGGCATAGCGTTCCACACAGTATGAGCTGAATTTGTGTGTGTTTTGTGTGAGAAAGTGTGTTAAAGCAACATAAGTAAAAAGTGTGTGCACTTGAGAGAGAGAGTGTGTGGAAAAGAGACAGACAAATAAAAGATATAAATATAGACAGGGTTTTCAGAGGAAGAGCATATACAAATGCAACATGATCACACGGGAATTCAGCATGTTGTTTCTGAAAATTCAAGTATCTTAGGATCAGACACATTATGCTGACTCATTGACAAGCGGCATCTCCCAACAGACATTTCTGTGTTAGCTTAAACGTGTTTACCTGGCTTATGGTGCGACAGGAAGCGCGTTGCGTCAGCAGCATGGGACACCCGGTTTCGCATCCCGCATTGAAACCAAGAAGTAATCGCATTCACATAATCAGTGCAAATCAAACGTGATTCAGAGGCTGCATTTTTTCCCCCAAACATTACATTTTTACTCAACTGATGCTCCACTGTTAGGTTTAGGTTTGGGGTTTGGGTTGGGGGGCACAGTTTATAAAACATGCATTCCTCTTCAATGTATTACATACTCCGCTAAAAACAACTTGCTTTTGGTGCCCCACCGTGGACATTTCACCTGGAAAATGGAGCTCACGCGTGGCCACACACCCAACAACACTTACCGCTTGGGCCACTGGGAGCATTGTTTCGAATTTCGGTAAGCACAGACCATTTTTAGCTAAAGGAAAGTTAACCTGCTGTTTCTGATTTCACTGTGACATCAGTCTAACAAACATGTGGTTTTGCATCTCTGTCTTAGTGCAAGTATCCCTCTATTCCACAGTCCAGTGTGGTCATGTTCGGCTGTGTGTGATGTGAGATCAGAGTGAATCTCAAATGGGATTTCCATGAGTAAAGAGGGAAACCATCCTAATCCTACACTACAGAGAGAGTGTGTGTGAGAGAGAGGTATGGCAGTAATGTCCAAGCTCTTGAATGACTGCTCTGGCTGTGTATGAAAGCGTCAGGAGGCTTTCCACGTCCCTCTCGTTGTATTTCTTTACTCTTCCGTCTCTCTCTTTTTCCACTCTGCTCAGCCAGCCCTTCTTTATATCAATCCTTAAAGTCTGTTTCTAACTCTTATTCTGCTTTTTATCTTTCTTTCCTCATCCCTCTCTCCTGCTTTGATCTGGTTCGGCCTACTCTGCTGGTAACAATAGACTCCACCACACAAACTCTTCTTTATATAGTGTAAATCCACTAGTGATCTCATTAGAGGCATTGATGGAACACAGATGACAGGACTACTGTGTCTGGAAATACCATTCTAAAGAAGTTGGGTTCAGAAGAGGCCACGCAAAGGAAGACAACCCGTTTCAGTTATATGATTGGGTGATTTCTACTCAAAGCTATGGACTTTTAAACTCTGTGTGACATCAAATCTTAATATTTGCCAAGTCTTTTCTGAGGTGTTTGGGAAAACCACCTTGCATCTGTATGGGTATTTTGCTTTTCAGTCAGTTTAATTTGAACCAGCAATGCTTTCTTGGATAAGGCATTTGTAATTCCATTGACTTTAGCCAGAGTATACTGTATAGATGCAAAATTTAGTTTCATTAACAAAAACAAGGCTGATAAAACAGATTGCCTCATTTACTGTAATGCTGTGTCCAGTGTGCTAATGTGATCCAGCAGTGTGGCGTTGGGGTTGACGTCAGAAACAGGATGAATGAAGGTCAAGCGCGTCAGGTTGGGACGGTTTGTTTAAGCTAATATGTGGATGCATCTTGCCCAGGCACCTGACCCTTCTTCATTAAATCCTCTCCTGACATTTACTACTGCAGGAGAGAACGAGGCAGTGCTCAGGTCAGAGCGTTCGGCCAATGAGGAGAGAAGGTTATATGGGTGCTAGTCATGCTAGGGGCAATCTCTTTAGGAGCACTAGTGCGTATCTGATGAGGTCTCTTTATATTCTACACATTTAAATGATGGAAATACCCCGTATGCACGCACGCACGCATGCACACACACACACACACACACACACACACACACACACACACACAGTCATGCTCCATGAGTCACCTGATTTACTCTAACCCTTGACAAGGCAATTTGGATGTACAACAAGCTGTGACCAAATTTTCTTATTTTGCATAATGGGGTCCCTATTAATTTTTAGAAGTGGTTGGGGGAAGGGTTTCTCTCTAAATCTAAGCCTTTTAAAGGTCAGATTAGTATCAGACTTTAGTATAAGCGAGGCTTGATTTGGAGGAAAAGGACTGTGTGTATGTGTGCTTGTCTTATTATTTCATGTGAAAAGGGAACCCTTTGTGCCTGTCATGTTCTTTTTTTGTGGCAGGGCAAAGACAGGAAGTAATCATCGTCTGAATAAACATGGCACAGTCTCCTTAGTGACCCTAATCTGCCATGAGACATTCCACACCACCTCATGGTCTGCACGCACATATACAGTACACATGTGGACGCATGGTTCTACATTCACAGGCTGCAATCAAAAACACAATCTCAGCTCCCTCTCTGTCCCAGATACTCAGGATGAAAAATCCCAGCCCTACCAAAACCAGTCCTGACCTTCAAGACCAAAAACCAAAACCTGAACCAGAACCCAGCAGTAAACAGCAGTTGGTTTCCCCACAACCTCTCTGAAAAGACCCAGATGTACCTGTTCTTTCCAGAAAACATATAAACACACTCACCTTTCTAAGAGTCACAAATACACCTACACACTTGTTTACTTATCTAATCTAACTCTACACACCAGGCCATGACATGAGGAACAGCTGAAAAACTGAAATCATACAAGGTAATCCTGAAGTAAAATCCAATTTAAGCTGGTAGCTGTGTTTTGGAACATAGCTGCTTCCTAGTTGGACACAAGCTGGTCCAAGCTTGACATTAACTGGCCCAATTTGGTAATTTCTAAGATGGTCATTGGCTGGTCCAAGCTGGTAGGCAGACAACAAACCAGCTACCAGCTGGTCATACCAGCTTAAGGTGGTGAAGTTGCTTTTTTTTGGAACATGGAAGCTGGTCAAACAGCTAATGACCAGCTTGAAATGACCATGTTGCACAACACAGCCAACCTCTTACGCTGGATTTTCTTGAAGGGAATAGGAAAAATTGTAGGGGGGAAAACCAAAACATGTATGCTCACCATTAAAGGGATTAGTGGCTCACAATTTCACCACTGTTCAGATATACATTCTCTCACACTCTCTTATTCTTTCTTTTCTTATGCATTCTGTCCTTTCAAAAGTTTTTATCCCCCCACCCCCCAAGCATGTTTTTTACAGTGTGAATGCTGGCACGGCTGTGTGAATTTATCGATCTCCTAATGGCCGGTGGATGGGGGAGTGGCAGTCAGGCGTAAGGAATCCTATTTAACCTCTGCTTATTAAACAGGAAGTGTGCAGGGTAATGGGCTGAACTATAGAGATGACCGGGGCAGATAGGCAATGAATCTGCATCAGATAGAAGTATAAAGAGATAAAGGGAGAGACAAATGGAGGGACAAGGGCAAAGAGGTAGGAAAGGAATGAAAGATGGAGAGAATGAATGGCTAGTGGAAGGGATAGATGGACAGGGATGAACAGATAAAAGAAAGGAAGCATGCAGTGAAGGAAGGAGCTATAAAGGGATAGCAAGAACACCTAAATGAGAATAAGGTGAGATGAGTCATTAATCAGAAACAGAGGCCTCAGTCACTGAGCATGAAGGACAGGAAAACTGGAGCCATTCCGACACCAACTACTACTCTATTGCTAACTGTGGTGAGGAGGAGGGCGTGGCCGGGCTGTGAGTGTGCGCGTCTGGTGCTGAATGGCCCAATCAGCGGGAGAGAGATAAGAGGAGTCGTCGGGAGTGCTGGAGAGAGAGAGAGAGAGACACACACACGGAGCTGTGTATGTGTATGTTCGTTTGTGTTTTGTGTTGTGTTTTGTCGTTGAGCATTGTGTTTGCTGTTCAGCCGGTTCCCGCCACCTCCTTGCCTGTCCTTTAACTGTTACAGTGGTGCCGAAACCCTGGAGGGAGGAGGGATGCACTGTCGCGGAGTCCTCGTCATTGCTATCCTCCAGGGGAGCAGCCGTCTGCCTGGGGACGGAGGGGTCGCTGCCAGCCGCCAAGAGCCGGAGGAACCACGGCCATCTGCCGAGAAGGGGAGGAGCGGTTCCATCCACCAGGGGCCAGAGGACTCGCTGCCGTCCGCCGGGGGAGGAGCGAGCTGGCGTCCGCCAGAGGAGCAGTTGAGGACCGGGCGATAGCGCATTCTTCTCTCTCTCTGTGTGTGTCTCCGCTCACCCTTTCCCTCTCCCCACGCTTCCCCTCGTCTGTCCCCCAGGTTCGCAGGAGGCGTGGTGGACCTCCAGCTGACAGAATGGCCGGAAGAGCAGCATCTCCCCATGGGGGGGTGATTTAGTCATCAGGCGGGGTGTGATGAGGAGGAGGGCGTGCATCTCTCTCCATCACGGCCTGGCCACGTTGCATATGTGTCTGTCTTTGTTTACGTTTATTTTAAGTTGAGTTTCTCATTAAAACTTTATGTTTACCGTTCAGCCGGTTCCCGCCTCCTCCTTACCCGTCCTTATACTGTTACACTAACATTCGCTACCTTCAAACCCACACAACTCCTTCAAGAAAAGGATATTTGACTATGTGACATCCACAGCATAGATGCCATATTTAATTAGTAGCAAACAAGGCTGTGGGGGAAGGAAGCAGGAAGTTGTTTCTTGTGGAAACATGCAAAAATGTATTTCCAATGTTTCATCGGCTGGACAATCGACACCCAGATACACAATACAGTAGAAAACCATATTACTTGGCTCTCTGGAATTCTTCATTTGGATTGGATAATAGTGGCATTCTGAGGTGAAATATTTTGTATAAGGACTGCTAAACTTCATATTTGACTGTTGACTCTGCAATCACTTCTCACATAATACAATTATTTCAACTCAAATCAATACTTTATGTCCATTTATTTATTTGGTAAGTAAATAGCCGTGTTGAATATGTAAGGCATAATGTAAAATCAGCTGGTCATTATCACAAAATAAAACTCTTCAAGATGATACAGGACCTGTTTGTGATAATGACTGGCTGACCATACATTATGCCATCTTCAACAAACTGCACTTCTTTACACTTCTGTAACTGTACCCTCACAGCCTAGTTTTTATTCGTGTCCAATTAATTACAGTGACAACTCGATAGTACAGGGGTTTGAAATTATCTGGCTCACAGTCCTGTTCGGCTCACATCCAGGATGATGATGTAAGGAATAACAGGGAAAAAAAAAAGTACAAACAAAGTCCTCATCCC